>NC_092642.1:17547207-17847207 GCF_039555335.1 Amphiura filiformis | reverse complement strand
GTGATGTCTAGGTCACATGTAACTATAGCCTAGAGTCAAAACATTACTATATAACATCATGACACGAAGTTACTGCAGTTGTGTGCGCATATCAGGAATTCTTAAATCGAAACGTATAAAGTACAATTTGCAACAATTGGCATATTTTGATATGGTATTATAGCGCGTACAAGTGCTATATCAAAAAGGGCACACTCGGGAGAAATGAATTCTACTAAAAGTACAGATGTTTACTGCCACCTAATGCTTTCAGAAGAAGAAGTTGCTTAAAGGTACATGAACCCGTATGCATGTAACTAGAAGTATATTCATCACTTGCAACAGAAGTTACATCAGTGTATACATTCTTTACTTTCTTATATTCTCCACCTTCTCAATAAAAGAGGTTAAAAACATATCAGGAAACATTTTATCAAAAGTACAATCAGGAAGTTTACATGAAGACCCGTTGAAAAGGAAATTGATTGTACTATACGTATCTTTCATTGTAACACTTGTACATTGTGTTGTAAATTACTCAATTTTGCACTTGTTATTAAGCTACAAGGACCTGCTGAGTTCTGAAAATAGTTTCATCAGCTTCTGCTCGGGTCTTTTTTCACCTACGCTCAAGGCGCCGCCGGGTGCGCCTAGCCTCATGGATTGTCTCATTATACCAGATAGCTCCAGATCAGTTTCGATCTCATAATTATTGCACAGCCCCTGAGAAAGGGACAAACCTTGTCCAGCACCGAGGATGTCAAAATCTCATAAGGATCTTCACTATCGGGGAAATTGGCAAGCCGTTCACCAAGCAGCATATTTAGTTGTTCATGATCCATCTTCCCATATTCGTGGTATGTTTTGGTAGATTTCAATGAAGGAGGTTTTTCACATTGAATGGCACAAGGTACAACATAATGATCAGAATAGTGTATTGTCTGCCTCAAATTGTCTGCCTTGAATCAGATCATCATCAAGACGGGACATGACCAAATCCAGGGTATGACCCGATATATCTGTCGGGCCTAAAATGTGCTGATGAAACTGAAACCGGTATTCTTCAAGATATTGGTGTCATATTTATCGAGTTCATCCATATGGACGTTAAAGTCCCCTAATAATGCAACCTTTTCGGGTGCCACACAGGTTGTATCAAGGAATTTGTCAAACTCATCCAAAATGCAGAGGTAGTGAATTTATTCTCACGAGAAGGATATATTGGTCTAACAACTCCATATTTCAAAATGGGGCGACAAGTTGCATCGTCTGCAAGGTGAACACATAGTGTTCATGGTATTGGCTGCAATTAACTTTGCCCAGTTTGCACTGGCAGTGATCTTTTCGTCATACATACAGAATTAAATACGCGTTTAGTGCAAGGTCCGGACTCACAAGAGAATGTGGCTCTGAAAAGCAGATGACAGCATGCAATGCTTCGTGCCAGAAATCAAATTACTAAAATGCTGATTTTGAATGAAATCAGCATTGAATAGGTCAATTTCGATCACTTCAAGTATTGGTTGGTTAGTGAGAGAATATATTCAGCAGAAACGAAGAAGTTTATCTTCTGGTTAGGTCGAGTTGTAAAGCTCTTGAATTCGGCAGTAAATCCGATCTTGTATAACGTAAGTAATGAGCGATACAGAAGAGCATTTGCTGAATCATTCGGATGTGTTGGTAAACACAAATGGACCTATTATTTCATTAATGGAAAACTTGTGAAGGTTGTGTCGCAGATAGCTAATACAGAAGCAACATTCAGAAAAACCATAAATATGTAATATGGCATGAAGTCGTCGGTGAAGCTATTAGCTCATCGATTTCAGATACAGGGTGAGTAAAAAAAGTGCAATAGAGAAATGAATCCATTTTTATTTAAGAACCGAGTTGAACCATTTAGGTTTTAAAACATTTTATAAATAACATATCAATGAGTGATATTGTGTGAAAAAAACAAGGAATTAGCATTTACCGTTTTGTTTTTATGACATATTTTATAGCGATACCCAATTTTAATGTTTGTCCAAGAGACACCTAAAATTTGATTGTCAGCCCACTCTGTGTATGGTAGATTTGGAACAACTGCCAGTTTCTTAACCTCATTGGCATTGAAATAAAATGGAGCACCCAAAGTGTTATTGCCATTGGTCTTGTTTAAGGAGCAGAAACATTATTTGTTGTTATTTTCATTTTCCCTTTATTTTAAAGATGTTTATTCTCTTTCAAACCATATAAATTTGTAGGCGGGTTTTTCAAATGTCGAAATGAAATGCGTGCAAATTGGAGTGGAGTGAATTACATCCAGTAAGTTGGACATATTGGGATTATAAAAAATGGAGTTGGAGTTGAGTGAGGTATAATGAAGGACTTAAAGAAATGTTAGAAAGTTTGTTTGAACAGAAAAAAAAGAAATAAAAAATAACGCAAAAATTAACCTTATTTAAAGGGGGTAACCCTATTGGTTTTGGATATGGATTGTCTTTAAAATTACATAATAATATCAAATATCTCCCCCTTTATGCTGCTTTGTGAAACATCGAGAGCATTTTCAGCGTAAATGTGAATAAATAGCCAAATTTGCAATCCAATACCTTGTATACGTGAATTGCATTCTGGGTAGGCATGCAACAACAACAATTCCCGTTCGTATGACGAATGCTGACATGCTGCAATGCCCGGCCCGTATTGAACGGAAAATATTTGTTTTTTTTTGTTTTTTCGTACCGTTTCAAAAAAAAGGAAACAAAATATATTTCCCCTTGCAATATGTACATTTCAAATGAATATTTAAAAAGTTTGGGTTAAAAATGGAGAGGAAAAAAACCTTCCGATACCGGGTTTTGAACCGGGTACCTCTCGGGTAAAAGAACGGCGCGCTAGCCAATTGAGCTATTTCATCAACTGAAATAATCAAGGAATTGTTTTAATTATATACGGCGGACCGTCTCCTCAGCACTTAGCGTAGTCTCCTACACAGCCAGTTTGCGTCGGTCTGACACTCGTCGATCCTCGTGATAGCCACATACAGTCTGGCCGCGAGACTACACTTAGCGTAGTTCGCTTTTTTCTCTTCCCATGATCCGAAGAAATTTTTATTGTTTACAAACTGGTAACCTGTAAAAACCGCTGTGATTCATGATTTCTCCGGAAATACATCGACTTGGAGCGTCAAATTTCAGGATAGTAAATGAGAAAAATAGTATCTATTATGTGATACCAAAACCTCATCAACAATGAAAAAAATCGGGGGGATGATGCTGTCGATCGGGTTACGGACCTTTAAATTAAAGTCAGTTTCAGAGCTGGTGCATTTATCGTGCATTGTGTGCTACATTCAAAATACACGGTATCTCGTGGACAAATAATGAATTTGGGTATCGGAGCAAAAAGACTCATAAAATTAAACGGTAGAAGCGAGGCACTTCATTTTTTCACACGGTGACTATTGAGTGTGGCATTTATAGAAACCTTCAATAATGGGAAATTTCAACTTGGTTCTTACATAAATATCGATTCTTTGCTCTATTGCATTTTTTTTTACTCACCCTGTACATACGTTCCATATCAATTACGCCAGTATAGTCTCATACTGAAACTCTATCGTCCTCACAAAGTCAGATTGAACATAAATTCTTGTTGTCACCGTGTAAATATATTATTTTATTGAATTACTGTCTTGATGAATAATCTTGATGATTTAATTTTGCAATCTTTGCAAACTTATAAATAATGTATGATAAAAAGTGCAGGCTATATTAAAATGATTTGATACCTATAAGTTTCTTAAAATACATCTTCCATATAGGGTTGATATAATCTTGTATCAGGATGTTCAATCCATTATTGGAAACTGATGTATACAATTGAACTTGGTAGAGCTTGTATAGCACACTATCAGTAAATTCTAGCACCTCAAATGCACATTGTAAAGCAGAATAGCAATATATTATCACTAATTCGTTTTGTCTGAGTCTGTTATAATTGACGTTTGATAAGTGCTTATTGTTTTAGATATTGCAATATATTAACAAGATTTAAGACTCAATCAACACATGTTGATCGTTAACATTCAATAAAAAAAAACACATGTAAACAATTCAGCAAAATAAAAATAATAAAGTTTTTTTAACACGTGTATCAATATATTGAAAACAAAACACATGTAAACAATTCAGCAAAATAAAAATAATAAAGTTTTTTAACACGTGTATAAAGTGATTTGTGTTTTAATGGATTGCTTGTTTTCAATGGTTTAATAAAGTGGTGCATGCCTTGATATATCACAGACGCCAAGCTTACCAAAGTTAAGACACTTTTTTGTGGCAATTGTCTACTGCTGGTCAGTTGGAACAGATTTCTCTAGTTTATATATTGATTTGCCACAAATTGTACTACATGCTTCAAATAACTGATAAATCAAACGAAACAGATTCCAAAGCCTTTTCAAAATTTGATATGAAACAAATCATATTTTAAGTAAAACATACACACTCTTCTAAAATTTCCATACGTAATTCTCAAAATTAAAATTGGACTTTCGAAATTACTGTTAAAATGTCAATGCTACGCAAATTATTTCATAACGGAAATCTGTACAAAATATAACAATCAGAAGAGGACGAGATAAAATCACATCTGGATGCACCACACCCTGCCAAAGGAAGTTTAACTGTGACATTTTGAAATTGACAAAATTACAAAAAATGTAAATTTGTCCCGAAAATGACCTAAAAACAGAAAAAAAAATGTAAAAGACAAAATAAAGATTGATACTATTCACTTTCGACACTTTTTGTGATAACATCTTTATTTTTACGAAAAACGCAACTCCAAATTGATGTCCATTTCCCCCCTGTGGAATTTTAACTTTTGATCTTTTCCCATGCAAGTCAAGAATTGTGCGTCGGAGATATATCAAACTATACTTTTTCTGAATCCTTATGACAAGGGAAATACATTGGTGTGCTTTTAAACAACATTTGACGAAATGTTGAGGCACTGTTCTACTACTTGGATTTTTGTTATTTTTTTCTGTGATCTTTTGGTATAATATAGATAGGTGCCTGTAAAATGGATTTTGTTCCAATTAGTGGTGGGTCTATTAACTGTAGTACCGGTTTGTTTAATGAACGTTAATAGCATATTGATTAATTGATATTTGCCTTAATAGAAGCAGCAAAAACAAAGAATACATTTAATGGGATAAATTGACTTGCACAAAGTATTGAAACACCATACAATTTACATTTATGAAATCATTCGATAAGCGATGTGTACATTCGAGATGTCCTAATGTATTCATGTCATTATAAATTGTACAATGAGTTTGTAGGTACTAAATTATGTTATTTAAAGGGCAGGTCTATACCAAAAACAACATCATATCATTGGCAAGCTAATATTATGAGGACAATGAAAATGACTCCTTTTATGAGAAAATAAGACGTTTAAAATTGATATTCCGCAAAAACCAACTTAAGCGGTGAGTTCCTTCGAACGAGACAGATTTGGCATAGAAAACCGGTGACGTCATGAAATGAGATGTGCCCGCTGTGAGAAAAGGGACTATATAAACGCTCTCAATGGACAGAACGTATACTGTTGCTGTTCACAGAAAAAAATTCCAAATTAAGTATTACAAATTTCATGGTTTTTAAACATATGGATAAAATCAGCCGCTTCTTTTTTATATATTAGACAATTGTGATATTACAATTCATATGTATATCAATATCATGAGCAATATTAGGCCTAAAAAATAAATACATAATTTCAGCTTAGAATTTCATCTGAGACTAGCATATAAACCGTGTTAGTCCACAAACTCATGTATCTGATTTCCCTGTATATTGCAACGCTATAGTTTCAGTTGGATGAAATATTACAAAGCAAATGCATAGTAACAATTACTGTGTGGGCTTTGTTCCCGAAATAGAACAATAGCGTGCATATTGTTATGCAGCATTGTTATGGTAAGTGATAGTACAACTCATTGTTGATAATGTCAAACTTGTCAAAGTGATTGTGATTGTATGATGAGAGCACGATAAAGTGTCCGCTTCATTTACCTACGTCATCAGTCAAACGGGGGAGAACACGTACGCTTCAAACGGGGGAAGAACACGTACGAGGCTGAACTTTACCCACACAATTTCTCCTTTTTCAGGAGAAATACGCACAAAAAAATTGCAACAAGTGTCAACTTGTGATGTAATAATTATTCTCTTCGAATAAAGATAAACTTGTTTTTGCTATAGACCTGCCCTTTAAAGAGCATTTTACTGTCTGTATTTGGATATACGGTTTCTTCTAAACAAAACCAAAATTTACTCACTAGTTTGACGGTTTCGCTTTTCATGGTCGAAAAGCATCATCAGAATATTGATTGATGATCACTTCTTCCGGTTGGACGATTCCTGAAACACAGAGGGTGTAGAACTGTCACTAAGTAGAGGATCATATACGTGACTTAGATAGTGTGCCCCCTCGTCCCTGTTCATGACGTTGGGTCCTCTTCTACGAATCCATATTGATTCCTTGATGCGTCTTATATTTGCATTACACTCCTTGCTAAGGATTTTTGAATTGTCCCAATCTATTACGTGGTTCTGTTGCACTGCATGGTCTGCAATATCCGATTTTGATTGTTCAGTTTCTGACTGTTTGCGTGTTTGACGCGTGTAGTTTTGCTTTGTCTTTTCCACCCTCATAGTTTCTTTTTGATGTTCTTTGAGTCGCGTTGCAAACCTCCTTCCGGTCTCACCCACATAAGTGTGGTTACAATTGGTATAAGGTATCTCATAGACGCAATCCGTGCTGTTATTGGGGTCAACCTTGTCCTTGAGGTGGACTAGAAGTTTGCAGAGGTTAGTGTTTGGCTTCACGGCTGTGGCTATGCCATGCTTTCTGAAAATCCTATTGGCTTTTTCCGCAAGCCCTTCCACGTAAGGAATGACAACTAGTCCTTTCGTTTGGATGTCAGTGTCCTTTTTCTTTTTAGGTTTCTTTGCCTGTTTCTTATCCATTTTAACTTGCTTAAAAGCCCAATTTGGATATCCACAGCGGCCGAGGGCCTCTTTGATCTTAGTTTCCTCCAGTTTCTTATCCGCGTCCCCAGTTACGATGGAATTCAATCTATCAAATAGAGTCCTGATCACCCCAAGTTTTTGGTGGATAGGGTGGTGCGAATTAAAATTGAGGTACTGGTCAGTGTGTGTGACCTTTCTATATACAAGTAACTTCACTGACCCATCTGGCTTACGAACAATTAATGTGTCCAAAAACGGTATGGTACCCTCGTGCTCTTTCTCATAGGTAAATTTGATGTTCTCAGTGGGGTCACTCTGATTAAGGTGCTCTGTAAGATTGTCTACTTGATCTTTTTGCACTATTTCCAATATATCGTCCACGTATCTCTTCCACAGCCGTGGCTTACATGTGAGAGGGGCAGATGCTATGGCCTTTTGCTCTAAAAATTCCATGTAGAGGTTAGCTACAACTGGGGATACGGGACTACCCATCGCAGCACCGAATCGTTGCTTATAAATAGTGCCGGGGAAAAGGAAATATGTAGTAGTAAGTACAAACTGTAGTAACTCCAAAACTTTGTCAACCGAGAGTAGGGTTCTTTCTTTCAGCGTAGTGTCATTCTCCAAGCGCGATTTTATAACTTGTAAGGTTTGCTCAATTGGAGTGTTCGTAAACAGAGATACTACATCATGAGAATTAAATATCTCCTCCTCTTCAATCATGACCTCAGCTAAACCCTCAGCTAAATGTTTGGAGTTTTGCACGTGATGTTCTGTACCTCCAACCAGAGGTGACAGGGTGTCTGCTAAAGCACGGGAAGTCTGATATGCGATAGTACCCGTGTAGTCAACTATGGGTCTGGCTTTATTTCCAGGCTTGTGGATCGTAGGTGTTCCATAAATCCTCGGGATGTTTTCCGCTGTCGGAAAAAGGAGGTCATATTGAGATCTATTAATTTTACCATCTTTCTTTAGCCTACTTAATATAGCCACTAACTCTCTTTTATAGCGTTGTGTAGGATCAGAGGCGAGGGTTTCATATGTTCTTTTATCATTAAGCATCTCAGATAATTTCTCCTCATATTCATGGACATCCATAATGACACTAGCTTTACCTTTGTCAGCTGGAAGTACAAGCACTGACTTTTCATTTTTGAGCTCATTAATTGCTTGTCTTTCTTCCCTCGTGATGTTGGATTTGGGGGGTTTTGAACTACGTAACACGCCGGCCATTTCTGATCTAAGTACTGTAGCTTCATTATTATTATTTAACTTACGGCATGCTAATTCTGTGGCAATGATGTAATCCTCGTAAGGAAGCTTACTCGGTGACGGTGCGAAATTGAGTCCTTTGGCCAGAATGCTCTCTTGTGGTTTCGTGAGTTTGTGTTTGGAAAGGTTAATCACCCATTTCTTCAAATGCTCACCTCCTAATTCCACATTATTGGGTGTATTTCTCCTTTGAATTGGAACATAATGTTGTTGTAACCGATCCAATTTTCGTGCGTGCCGGCATTTTGTTTTGCAGAATTCACTTTCCGATTTTTGGTCACATGATCGGTCACGTGTTTCGCTATATCCGAATCCTGTGGCAACCGCGTAAACAAAGCATTCTCCGCTCGCGATTTTTCCTCCTTATAAGAATCAAATTTGTTGTTTATGATACGGATACGCTCGCGAACTAGTTGTTGTCTCGCTTTTTCCACAATATTCCTGGCTTTCGTTGTGTTGATGGGACGTTTTAGTTGTAAACTACGAGGTGTAATATGTAAATCCTTGCATCGGAGTGTAAACACAAGGTGATTCCTATGTCAGGCGATCTTCTTGCCTAAACTCTCTAAATCTCGTACTTTTTTGACAGTTTCTTGTCCATAAGTTGTTCTCAAGTCACTGAATAGATTCATCAGGTTTGAAGATAAATAAATATACGATTTCTTCTAAACAAAACCAACATTTACTCACTAGTTTGACGGTAGCTACTGAGTGACAGTTCTACACCCTCTGTGGTCAGGAATCGTCCAACCGGAAGAAGTGATCATCAATCAATATTCTGATGATGCTTTTCGACCATGAAAAGCGAAACCGTCAAGCTAGTGAGTAAATTTTGGTTTTGTTTTAAAGAAATCGTATATTTATTTATCTTCAAACCTGATGAATCTATTCAGTGTCTGTATTTGGATTGTACTTTAATAGGCCTGGATGCAGGAAAGATAAACACAGAAGTCACTTGGTACCCCCCCCCGGATTCAAACCTAGGGCCCCTCGCGTGGCAACAAGATCACCGACCGGTAGCCATGATTGTGATCACGTGGGATGCATGCATGCGCAGTTTGTGTGATGAAAGTGTACCCACCATTAGTCTGTGGTACACACTGTGTGCTACTCGCCAAAGTGCTAGAGATGACTAAGGATGTTCACCTCACCAGGCTTCTACAAACCCTGCTCCAGAACAGAAGGTTCTTTGGTGAACTAGGAGGGAAGCGAAGCCGATGGCGCAGACAGCGAAACGGATGCCCCCAGGGAAGGGTCCTAGCTCCTCTGCTATACAACATCTATACTAACGACCAGCCAGTTGACAGCCAAACCAAGCGGTTTATATATGCAGATGACTTGTGCGTAACCAGCCAGAGTACAAGCTTTGAGGTGATTGAAGACACTCTGACAGATACACTGACTGGACTAGGAGAGTACTACGACGAGAATCAACTGCGCGCAAACCCAGGAAGGCCCAGGCCTGTACCTTCCACCTTATCAACAAGGAAGCCAAGCGACAGTTGAACATCACCTGGTCTGGTACCAAGCTCCCTTTCTGCCCTAACCCAGTGTACCTAGGGGTCACACTAGATCGATGCCTATCCTACAAGGCCCACGTGGAGAAGACCAAGGCCAAGGTCAGCACACGCAACAACATCTTGCGCAAACTTGCCAACACCAGATGGGGTGCTTGCCCAGATACCATCAGATCAACAGCACTGGCTTTGAGTTTCTCCACCGCGGAATACGCATGTCCTGCTTGGGAAATATCATCACATGCTAGGAAGCTGGACTCTGCACTCAACGCAAGCTGCCGCTCCATCACATGATGTCTAAGGCCTACCAACATGGACAAGGTCTACCTCTTGGCAGGTATCGCACCACCTGACATCCGGAGAGCTGTGGCAAGCAAAGAGGAACGCCGTAAACAGACCACGGACGTAAGACACCCCCTCTTCAACCACACACCACCATACAGACGGCTGAAGTCAAGGAAAAGCTTCATCACAAGCACCCTCCCTCTGCAAACAACATCATCAGAGGCTCGCACCCAGATGTGGAAAGAAAGGCTTTCATCTGAAGCAGTCACCACTGAGATGGGGATTTAACCCACAGAATCACTACCTCCAGGAGCAAACGAAGTCTGTGCAAACTGGAGATGCCTTAACCGCCTCCGAACCGGTGTTGTACCTTGCAAGGATACCCTTCACAAATGGGGATACATCAGTGGCCCGACCATGTGTGATTGTGGACAAGAGCCACAGACGATGCAGCATCGGCTGGAATGCCTGCTTTTGGAAGATCCTGTGACGACACACGATCTGGCGCAATTTTCTCAACGGGCACAAAAGTGTGTTTCTCAGTGGATAAGTACAGTTTGATGTAAGGACACGAAAGAAGAAGAAGACTGTGTAAAAAGTAAAGCAGAATAATATACATTGGAAACAAAAACTCGGTTTTGGGTTTTTTTTTGGTAGGTAGATCTGTAACAAAACCTGTTTTCTCTTATCATACTTGTTATGATGGACAACAAGGAGGAGACCGTCCCTGGTAGCATCTTGCATGTAGCATGTAGTGTAGAATATAGAGTAGCACATAGTGTAGCATATACAGTGAGGGGACGACCGACTTGTGAGTTAATGGGTAAACGTCTTGGTCTACCTTCTCGACGGTGGGGGTTGTGAGCCGACTGACTTGTTCAGTAGGTGACGGACAGACCAGGGTGGCTAGGAGAGGATTGTCTCATCCGCCTAGCTAGTTATGAGCGAAACTGTTTCATGATAAAAGGAAATTCCAGCACTCTGCATCAACCAGTCCAACCAATGGGCCTACCTACTGTAGTGCAGCATGATGCTGCAACTCTAATCGGAAGATTTGAAGGTCCTCCCAAAGCGGGACTAGCACCAAGTCGAGCCCCAATTAGCGGAGTATTAATTGATAGACCACTGAACAGGATGGCTTTATTAGCTACAAAAGCAACGATTGATATAGGAACGTGGAATGTTCGAACTTTACACCAATCTAGCAATCTTGAGATATTGCTAAACCAAATGGAGAAATTTGATTGGCAAATTCTAGGAATCTCCGAAACCCACTGGTAAGACTCTGGAGAATTAATCTCGGAAGGATACAAAATGTTATGCTTTGGGAATGTCACAGCTCATCGTGCTGGAGTAACCCTCATTCTAAACAAGAAGGCACAAAACGCACTCATGGGATATAGCCCTATCTCACCAAGGGTTATAACAGCAAAATTCTAAATTAAACAGGAGGCATTACAGTAGTGCAAGTATATGCACCAAACACTGCAGATCATGAGGAAAAGGTAGAAGGATCCTATGACCTTCTCCAAAGAACCATAGACAAGATTCCCAAAAGCAGCATTCAAATAGTCATGGGAGATCTTAATGCAAAAGTTCGAACAGATTGGACACAATATGAAAATGTATTGGGGAAACATGGATATGGTGAATCAAATCACCGAGGTGAAAAAATACTAAACTTCTGTGCAATGAACGATTTATTCATCAGCAACACCAAGTTCAAACAGAACAAGGATAGTGGACATGGGAGTCCAGGTAGAGAAATCAAAAGGAAAAACGAAAGGATACCATGATAAATGACTACAGGATTTTGTGTATCAAAGTTGACAATGCACACCAGGCTGCAAAGTCCAAGGAAGTGTACTCCACAATTAAGAAAGCATCAACCAAGATGCAAACCGTCAAAAGTAAGGAGGGGGGAAATCCTGACTGAAATGGAGGAATCAAGATGGAAGGAAAACTATCAAGAACTTTATGACAAAAATAATCCAATCAACGAGAACAGTGCAAACAGTGTTCCCCAAATGCCAAATAATGACACTGAACCAGATAATAGGCAAGTGGTATAAAGAAGCTCTCGGAAGGAAAGGCACCAGGATACGACAGCATCACCGCTGAGGAAATAAAGGCAGCAGGAGACATAAGAATTGAAACTTTCCACCAATTCTGCAAGAGGATATGGGACACTGAAACCTTTCCCGATGACTGGGGGATTATCACACACATCTACAAGAAGAAAGATAAGTTGGACTGGCGGCAACTACAGAGGAATCAGCCTTCTCAGTCACGCATGTAAAGTCTTAACCCTCATCCAAAGGCGTATCATGAATAAAACAGAGCAAATTCTCTCTGAATCACAAGCAGGATTCAGACCTGTGAGATCAACCATCGACCAGCTCTTCACACTTCGATTTTGAAAAAGCCTTCGACTCCGTGTGGTAAGAGGGGCTTTGGAAAGCACTCAGCTTCTTCGGCTTCTCCAGCAAAATCATAAGACTCCTGAAGAAATCAGAAATCCACAAACGCAGTAAGAGTAAATGGCGATTGGTTCAAGACACTGGTAAGATTGCGTCAAGGCTGTATAATATTTCCACAACTATTTAACATCCTGCTGGAACTAGCAATGCAATACCCCCCCCTTCACGAGAGCGACAAAGGAGTTACTGTCCAAGGCCAGATCATCACCAGCCTACGGTTTGCTGATGATATTGCACTTATTGCAGAGAAGAAAGAAGATCTCCAAACACTTTTTGTTCACCACAGTAGTTCAGCATTTGGACTAAAAATCAACATCACCAAAACGGAAGTCCAGATCATCAGCAGAGTACCAAAGTAAATCAACATCAATATAAATGGGAAACAACTTGCTCAGGTTGAAAGGTTCACCTACCTGGGAGGTACAATCAACCAACAGGGATCCTGCACAGATGATATCAAACTCCGGATAGGAAAAGCAACAGGGGCTGCTCAGAAACTCCAAAACAAGGACATCCAAACACACACCAAGAACTATACAAAGTCCTCGTCTTCTCAATATTTACTCTCTGGACTGAGACCTGGACATTGAAGAAAGTCGATGAGGACAGACTTCTCGTCTTTGAGATGATATGCCTAAGAAATATATTGGGTGTCACAAGACTGGACAAAATCCGAAATACAGCAATCAGGAAGCGCCTAAACATTGAGCAATCTGTTGTCGACAGGGTAGTTAAAAAAAAAACCTCTGCTACTTTGGTCATATGAGATGATGACATCATCTCATCGCTCTGGTCTAAGTGTCCACTTTCTATTTGTGTTGCCTGATGAAGACTTAGTCGAAAACTAACAACTATCAACATCAATAAAGTTACAGCTACGTCCGTCATATCAAATTTCTCACGTGCATTTATTATCTCGATATGACATCCTCAGCGTGTAAACACATCAAATTTCTCACAATATTAGTACTAATAAATACGTATATAATCTCCGATCAATAATGAACCTGATCCTCATCCTAACCCTAACCCAAACCCCAACCCTAACTCTAAACCCTAAAACTAACCCAACAACTCTATCACTTAACCCAACAACCCTATCCCCTAAACCCTAACCCTAAGACTCTAACCCTAACAATGATGAACCATACCCCGTCCTTTGCGGTTAGTGATATATTGCGGCCCATTATAGTTGCAGAAAGAAATTAAGCGTGCGGGACACTTAGTTCCAATAATTGGAACTCACGGCTACAACCGTGATTTCCAAGGAGCTACATGTATGTGTCGCCGCGATTTAGCGTGCATTCATCACCATATACACATGTACATAGTCGTGGAGTGGACTTCTCGCTGCTCATAAAAATCACTCAAAAATCATCTTTTTAAATATTTCTATAAATAAAATCGTTAAAGTGTTGCCTATACTTTTGTATATAGCCAGAATCTTCCAATTTTGCCACGGTACACTCGAAGTATGATTTCATATTATATATGTGGGGAATGTTCGTACTAATATTTGGCATCACTGGATAGAGAAGACCCTTATCTATACATCAATTGGTTCCCAATATAACGGCATATGACGTTTAATATCGAAATTAAGGAGGGTCTGCAACAAGATTAATCTTCCACAGAAGGATAATGAATTCAAATGGAATGAACACTTTAGGCTGCTCCATTTGAATTGCATACACCCTATGAGAAAGATTCAACTTGAACCATCTAGAGAGGAAGGTGAGTTTCAAATAGAATTGCTTAATGTGGTAATTTCATTTGAAATATTGTAATCCTTCACACGGGGAGTGTAGATTTAAAGTGAATTAACCCAATACTTAACCTAATATAATTCCTGTACTTTAATTTGGCCCTTGAACATGGATAAAGCCCTGTAGGCGTAGACTTTATATTGAATTGGTTGCTTCATCCATGTTCAAGGGCCAAATTAAAGTACATGCAGGAAACACCTCATTTACTTTTGGCCCTTGAACATGGATAAAGCCTAGTATGTGTATACTTTATATTGAATGGTTTGCTTCATCCATGTTCAAGGGCAAAAAGCATGTTTTTCCCGCCCAGTGACGACATACTGCCATCGGAAACTACTTGATGTCCATTAATTCAAATATCGCATTGTACAACAGTCGGCATATTGTGATATGGTAGTGTAGCTCGTGCAAGTGCATATCAAAAGGGTGCACTCGAGAAAATGAATTCTACTCATTCAGGCGATGATTGCGACGTATTGCTTTCAGCAGAAGAAGCTGTTCCGTTCTTTTACACTATGTATAAGAAGATCTTCATCTTAGTTGTCATACCTATTGTGTCAGGATTGGGCGTTCTCGGAAATGCTGCGCTATTATTTGTTGTATATATGGTGCCAGAAATGCGGACTGTGACCAACTTCTACCTATGTAATCTTGCTGTTAGCGATGCAACGTATCTAGTTGTTGGTGCAATTAGGCTTATGTGGCTTTACTTTACAACTCCAATTGACTTTGCTATTTCGACGTTTTACTCTGGTATCGGTTGTGCTCTAGTATGGCTTATCACGTTTCTTTGTTATTTTACATCCGTGTTTTTAATAACACTCGTCACCTTTGAAAGATATCTGGCTATATGTCACCCGCTAGCGCATCGAATGCTCAAAGGCAGAACCTGGACTGTACGAATGACGATAAGTGCTTGGTTGATTTCATTGGTTTCGGCGTGTGTGGTTCTCCATGTTCATGAAACTGAAATGATATGCATAGATTGGTCTAACAGTGCCACATTTCAGAACATGGCGGAAAAATTCATTGTGTGCAAGGTAGACCGTTGCTCGTGGTGTTGGCAAACTCTTGCTGCAATTGACTTTGTACAGTTTACCCTTGCAGTGACCTTGTCCTCATACATGTACGGCAGAATTATTTACGCCCTTAGTACAAGGACCGGTATCACTGGAGAACGCGGATCCGAAAAGCAAACGAAAGCAATGCTTCGCGCCAGAAATCAAATAGGAAGAATGCTGATTATGAATGGAACGGTTTTCTTCATATGTCTGGCGCCAAATGAAATATACAATCTCGATTTGTTCATGTATTGGTTGGTTGGGGAGAGAATGTTTGAAGCTAAAACGACGACGTTAATTCATTGGTTGAGTCGCGTTTTGGGGCTTTTAAATTCGACAGTAAATCCGCTCATGTATAACGTAAGCAACGAACGATACAGGAGAGCATTTGCAGAAGCTTTTAGGTGTGTTGGTATCGGAAACAAGAGATCTTCTTCGCGGAATGGAAGTGAAAATGTTATGATTTCAAGTTCAACTCCAGTATGATATCTAGGTAACAGAACAAAATCACCTTTAGCCTGGTACCAAAACATTAATATGTAACATAATGTCATGGAGTTGTTGCAAATTGAAAGGTTTGGAAACGGCGCCCAAGGCATGAATATTATATTGGAGGAGTACCTTTACATTCAAATAAATGGAATTCTAGTTCCCAATGATACTGGAAAAACCTTGGAAATGCAATTAAATAAATATATATTCTGCTGGTTTTTTTGCCTTTGGACACTTTTAAAGTCTAGATTTCCAACAATCATGACTGGACTAAAGGTCCGGAAATCCTCTATAGGGGTGTGCATCTACTTTTTGGAATAACCAATATCATGATATGGTTTATGAGATTGGAATCCTCAGTCGCGGCTTTCTTCGCGAAGTTGACTCGTTTTGATGTGCATCATAAAAACTAAACAGTTAATTGAGTCTCATATTGTGCGCAAACGTATATCATAGGTGTTAATACCAGAGTAATACTGTCTTCATACATGTACAGCAGAATTGTTTACACCCAACAAAGGATAAGTCTCACTGGAGAACGCGGCTCTTAAAAGCAATCGACGGTAATGCTTCGCGCTAGAAATCAAATTGAAAGAATGCTGATTTTGAATGGAACGGTTTTCTTCATAATGTCTGGCGCCAAATGAAATATACAATCTCGAACATTTTAAGCATTGGTTGGTTGGTGAGAGAATATTTGAAGCTAAAACAACGACGTTAATCCTTTGGTTGCTTTCTGGTGGAATGGGAATGAAAATATCACAGGTAGTAAATATAAAACACACTTTAGTCTGCAGCAAAAACGTTCATTATGTAACATCATGACACGGGGTTGTTGGGGTAACGGCACGGAAGACAAGAAAACTCAATGTCGATTTGCGGATTCCGTCCTCTGTAGTAAGATCAAAATCTGAAAGTAGAACCATTATGACTTGCATTGCCATCAGGTGTTGTTTTCTTTTTTTCAGATTATCCTGGATTGAAAAATGTGGTAAAATCGTTGCTTAATTGATGGGGGTAATCATAATCAGGAACGGAAACACGAATTCTTGTCAGCAACTCTGGAAGACATGTTTAAAGTTCTAGTTAGTACTAAAAGAATATTAACTGACTCAAGGTCTGCGGTTTGAATTTCAATTTTTCTTTAAATAAGTGAAGACATTCTGTCGGATATCTTTCACATGCGGTCCATAGGTTGCCCTCCCCTGTAATAAAGTTTCGATCTCTTGTTTATTATTTGTATTTGTTTCTGTTAATGTTAAGAAGATTCTTCCTCTTTTTTTAAAGTACTAAAAGCATTTATACTCGGCTTAAAAGTGGGTGGTCAGTTTTTTAATATTCTGTTTCCTTCCTTTCATTGAAGCCTACCATTAAAATAATCTGTTTCCAAATTTTGATATGTATTGCTCCAGCGGTTTTGATATAAGACAAAAACACGTGTATAACAAAACCCCACAGGATAGTACATACTTCCGTCTTTTTGCGACGTTTTTGTTCACAACATCTAAACTAAACAACTCGGGGGTGAAATTTTACTGGGGTAATGTAAAAAAATATGAACTTTCTTCTGATATCAAAAGCTCGGTTTTGAAGAGGAATAATGGATACGGTTGTCGATCTGGTCACACACATTTAGCTAGTGGATGCTAGAGCATAAGAAAAAATTCAAGATTCAAATGTGATGCGATCAAACAAAATCAGTCGAAACTCGGAAATATTGATTTAGAGATATAGCCAAACAAAGCAAATATTTCCTTTTGTTTCGTCTTGTTTTGGAAACTCTTTAATTGCTCATATCATTGCAACTGGTTGTTCAATTTCAATGGGATTTTCTGGAAAATGCAGCTTTGTTAATGTTTTTTCACTATCCTATAAGAAACTGAAAATTTAATATCTCCGAGTTCCGACTGAGTTTGCTTGATCGCATCACAAATTAGTATAATGGAGAATAAAATAAAATTCAATATCAGGATTCTGAGCACATTCTTTCAATTTAATTCGATCATATACTAAAGTACAGTATACATTGTTATGTTTTGTGTTCCCAATGTTTTGTTCAGGCCATATGTACTTTTATCTTAATAGAAAATGTCTGCCACTTATAGAAATGTCTGCCACTTAAACCTGCTATATTATCAAAATGATTGAAATCAATCAATCCTTGATGTTGTTTGTTTAAACACAAATAACGACTTATAAGCGTAACAAGAGGTAACATACTTTGTAATAAACAAGATGATTTATTGATTTATAGTAGGTAAAATGATGTCCGCAAATTTGATTAAGTATAGGCATGCAAATACTTCGGTAATGCGTAAGGCCAAGAAAAAAACAATGTATGTCTCAGACACCCGCGCGCATTGCTATGTGAAATCCAATTTAGCGCTTAGCGCTACGCGTTGGCCGTAATTTTGTGGGTTTTTTTCCCCATATGTTCATTTCTTTAAATTATTTTTCAGTATCGTATAGCGATCTAATTTTGTCTTTTTTTTTGCAGTTTGGTTTTGTTTTTGTACACATTTCGCCATGATTGTAAAAGAGACAAAGAAAACTATTCATTGTGTATGCATATTACTATGTTTCTGTATTTGAATATCAAAAAGTGCATAAATATTGTGCCTTGACTGTAAAAAAAATCGCATATCGCATAGCTCATTTTCTTAAAAATTTTTAAAAAAATAAAAAACGCATAGCACTTAGCTTTTTTACCAATTGTGTCTGAGACATACTTTCTTTTTTTTTTTGGCCTAAACTATTCGACAATTACCCAGTAAATCCGCTCATGTATAACGTTAGCAACGAAAAATACAGTGGAGCATTTGCAGAAGCTTTTCGATGTGTCAGTATAAGAAACAAGAGCTCTTCTTCGCGGAATGGAAGTGAAAATGTTATGATTGATTTCAAGTTCAACTTCAGTATGATATCTAGGTAACAGAACAAAATCAACTTTAGCCTGCAGCCAAAACATTAATATGTAACATAATGACCTGGAGTTGTTGCAAATTGAAAAGTTTGGGAACGGCGCCCAAGACATGAATATTATATTTAGTCACATTTTAGTTCTCAATGCAGTATGGATTATGGTGGACTCTGCAAACATACAGACATAAACATCAATTATGCAATTTGCTATTCCACAAAATAAGTGCGCACTGGAAAAACCTTGGAAATGCAATTAAATAAATATATATTCTGCTGTTTTTTTGCCTTTGGACACTTTAAAAGTCTAGATTTCCAACAATCATGACTGGACTAAAAGTCTGGAAATCCTCTATAGGGGTGTGCATCTACTTTTTGGAATAACCAATATCATGATATGGTTTATGAGATTGACATCCTCAGTCGCGGCTTTCTTCGCGAAATTGCCTCGTTTTGATGTGCATCATAAAAACTAAACAGTTAATTGAGTTTCATCTGGGCGCAAACGTGTTAATATCAGAGTAAAACTGTCTTCATACATGTACAGCAGAATTGTTTACATCCAACAAAGGATAAGTCTCACTGAAAAGCAATCGACGGTAATGCTTCGCGCCAGAAATCAAGTTGGAAAAATTCTGATTTTGAATGAAACGGTTTTCTTCATATGTTTGGCGCCAAATGAAATATACAATATATATAGTATTGGTTGGTTGGTGACAGAATGTTTGAAGCTAAAACAACGATGTTAATCCGTTGCTTGAATCGCTTATGTGGTTGTTTAATTCGGCAGTATGCATACTCATGTAAAATGTTAAAGCTAGGTTAGCAACGAACGATATAGGAGAAAATGTGCTAAAGCTGTTGGCGGGATGGAAATGAAATTATTGTGATGTCTTGGTCACAGGTGGTAAATATAAAACAAACTTTAGCCTGCAGCAAAAACATTCATTAAGCAACATCATGACATGAAGTTGCTGCAGTTGCAAAATCTGCCAAGTAGAATCATTATGACTTGCATTGCCATCCGGTGTTGTGTTCTTTTTTCAGATTATACTGTATTTTTGAAATCTTGGTAGTGAAAAAAGAGGCAAAATCGTTGCTCAGTTGATAGGGGGAATTTTGATAGGAATGAAAACATATGATCTTGTAAGACAAGTCTGGAAGACATGCTTGAAGTACTTGTACTAAAAGAATATTAACTGACACAAGGTCCGCGGTTTGAAATTAAATTTTCTTTTAAAGTGAAGACATTCTTTCGGATATATTTAGTATGCGGGCCATAGGTTGCCCACCTCTGTAATAAAGTTTCGATCTCTTAAAATCAACCTATTTTTCTTGGAATTGCATAAAACGAACTATGTTAACAGTATACGTAGAACGACTTACAAACGTGAGAGTAAAATAAAAAATAATTAAAGGCGCATTCGAATATTTAGGGTATGGTTCAAAAGATGTCCACGAAAAAGTTTACTCTTACTCTTACTCTTACGAAGATACTCATCAACGCCCCAGGTGGGGTCAAACGACGAGGAATTGGGTTGTGCGCTACGAGGACTGCTTTACATGCCACAGAAGTGGTCTTTGATGATTTCTTTGAATAACTTGGAGTCTTGTTGTTGCGTTAGCGTTAGAGGAGCTGGGAGTGAATTCCAGTCCTCAATTGTTCTGGGATAATATGAGTATTTATAAACGTCTTTATTGACTTGTAGTTCTTGGTAACTATTAAATATGACTTCGTTTGGTGAGGCGATGGGGTGGGCGAAGTATCTTTTGCACTGGAAGGGCCAGGTGACCCTCTCTGGCTTTGTGAAGTATTGTCAAACGGTCGATTTTCCTTCTATCCTGTAGGCTGCTCATGTGTAAGTCCTTCACAAGTTCGGTGACACTCGTTTTTCTACTGAAATCATTTTTTATGAAACGAACTGCTCGACGCTGGATCGCTTCAATTTGGTAAATGAGATCTTGATTATGAGGATCCCAAACTTTTAAAAAAAAATTAAAATTTTTTGTGTATTTATTAACTGTAGCATCAGTTTTGTGGTAAATGTTAAAACAATTGATTGATATTTATCTCAGTAGAAACAGTAACGCTTAATAATCCATATTATTATAGGTGTTTGTCTATATTGTGAGACTAAGAATACATTAAATGCGAAAAATTAATTTGCACACATCATAAAATGTACATTTATGAAATCATCCGTGAACCGAAAAGCGGGATGAGAAAATATTGCTTTTATGTGATGCCTTATGAATTCATGTCAGAATGAAAAGTACAATGATATAGTAAATCGTGTAATAAAATCAGACGGTGTATCCGTACTGCCTGGATTAGCACACTATTTGAAAACCAATATACAGCCTCAAAAAAAATTGTGCAAGTGAAAAGCGCCCTCTGTGGCAATTAGAAAATACCGTTGTGACATGATGCTTACATCAACGTCTAGGGCATAGTCTTAGCTCTCTAATGCCGTTTAGTCTGTTCAATTAGCTCTTTTTAATCTCGAGATATGTTTAGTTAAGTACAAAGAGGTAAAATCGCAATTGTGCCACTTTTACTAGGAAATAGGGCTGTACATGTAAATCAATGATAGCTGATGTTGATACGTCTAATGCACTCCCCCCCTTCGGGGCTCGTGCATTAGACGCATCAACACGCGCGTGTGCATTATTTTGACTAATTTCATTAATTTGTCAAATTTCATGAACTTGTCAAAGTTCATTAACCCATAAGTGTGTAATATTTGTTTGTCTTTTAACATGTCTTGAATGAGAATAAAAATTCCTTTAAAAAGGAACAGGGCGAATCAAGAGGAAGTGCCATGATAAAGGTGTAGTTATTTTATTCGAATTGTTTTTATAATTATTCATAATAATCACTTGGTGTTTGTCAAATGACAAGTAGGGCATGTAGTAAAAATACACTGGATAATTCTTGATAGGCAATTGTTGGCTAAAGGTTGGTTAAAAGAAACACAAATAATTACTACAGACACATGCAATGTAGTTTTGTAATTTTAATAATACTGGAAATATAATCTTATAAAGATCGAGATAACATAAAAGCATTATCATAACACAGTAGTTATTACGTTGACATTATTATGTAAATAAGTTTATGTGCATCAGTCATATCCATAACAAAATATGAATGTCATTAGAAGGTTAGTGGTGGTTGGCATATGAATTGTTTTCATGTGTTTGTTAAGTCACTTATAATGAAGATTAAAAGTGAAAGTTTGGCATTATATTGAGTTTTGTTCGTGCAAAAATATATAGTAATTTTAATAATGTACATATTTACATTTGTAACTGGCAGGCTTTTGAAGTTACTGATATATTGTACAAGGAGGAGCATAGTGTTGAAGCTTACGTTTGAAAGTTACAACATTACATAGTATTAAGTGATGGTACATAAATTGCTTAGAATTGTTGATATAAATTTTAGACAAGGTGACATTTGTGAACATGGTAGAGAGCTGTTTAAAAAAGGAAAGAAATAAGTATTTTGCTGACAAATATGTATTAAGAGTAGAAGTTGTAAAGGTTACACTAATACACATTATGTGATGGCATCAAGCAGAAGTTGGAACTTTGAAATGTTAAATTTGCTATAGGACATTTATTAAGTTGCCTATAGGATAGTAAGCAGCATTTACAACCCTGCATTTTTCAGAGACTTCATTGAATTTGAATAAGTAGTCCTAAAGATATGAGCAAGTACAGTGTTTCCAAAAGAGGAATGAAAAGGAAATATTGCTTTGGATCATTTTTTCCAATGAAATATGTTTGTTTTTGTTGATGGCATCACATAGTTATTAAGTCGTTAGCTGGATAAAAAAGTATAAAAATATATGTTGATATGTAAATAGTAACTATAGTTATGAGCATACAAGGTTTACGCAATAAGAATGTTATTATTGTGCATGAACGTAATGTCTTTGATACATTGCATATTAATACAATGAAAGTTTAGATAAATACTAACAGCTGATAAAAACAAAAAGGATTATTAGCATGAGAAAATTTATAAAAGGATGTTCAATTGTTGGCAAATTATAGATATGTGTTTTTATGGGCCTGGTTTTTATTGTGTTATACATGTATTTCTTAATATACTGGATTGAAAAGATTGTACACGTTGATGAAATTCATAAGCATTGAATAATACTTAGTGCAACAGTCAATGAACGTGAATTGTTAGCATAATAAGCACACGCAGTTTATTTGGTATACACTTATTGTCCGAACTATATGCAGTTTCTACCTTTGCTACAGAAGCTATAAAATCGATGTACAATAATAAGAAAGTACTATGCGAACAAATTATTGCCGTATTTATTGAAAAAAATTTCTGACAAATCGATGTTTAGGCCGTGTAAAATTAATATTTTGGTTCTCGTCCCCTCCCTCCTCAATTTCTGGGATTTGTCAGATTTTTTTTGATTTTTTTTAGATTTTTCAATTTTTTAGACTTTGGAATGATTTATGAAATCTTCATACATATAAATAAGTTTATTAGAGAACAAGCTTCACTTCCAAGTCTTTTTGTGGTACTCTAGGGGGTTTATCCCTCAGAATCTCACATTTGAAAAAAAACCAAAAACAAACAAACAAACACCTCCCTCCCTCATCAATTCATGAAAATCCTCTGGACGAGAACCAAAACATTAATTTTATACGGCCTTAGGTCCTTAACGTCTCGAGTCCAGGCACAAAATTGAGAAGATTCAACAAAGTCTTTGTCACGATATTGACAAGGCAAGCCGATCGATACCGATGCTACTTCAAGTTTATCACCAAAAGTATCCAATGAATACAATTGTAAGTATTGCACATCAACAATAATTGACCAATGAAAACACAGGTAAGAGGAAGTCAAGTGGAAGAAGTGCATGATCAAAGCGTGCCAAGCTACTTCAAGTTTGACACCAAAAGTATCCAATGAATACAATTGTAAGTAATGCACATCAACAACAATTTACCAATGAAAACACAGGTAAGTGAAAGTCAAGTGGAAGAAGTGCGTGATCACATCATGTAATTTACCTGATATCATGATGACTATGATGATGGCTTGCGTGTATTGTGAGATAGAAGTGCATCAATCTTCTAACAATTCAATGCTATTTTATCTCCGTGTTCTAACAATAAATTTCATCCGCAGAATAACATTTTCACATGTAATTTTTGCCTTTAGCCTTAAATGTTTGATAAAATAAATGACGTTCTTTGTAAGTTAACTTCCACGTTTACCCAGATATTATTACCAGTATCAGATCTCTCAATCTAGTATATACAGATTTACGAGTCATCTTACCCCCCCCCCTTCAGAAAGTCAAATTGGCACGGTACATGTACAATAATTTACTTCCGAATGGTACCTTGCGCCTTTTAGCTCCACTTATTCATTTACACCGATTAAAGGATTCTCCTTAAACCAGCAAGCCTGAGTGAGGGCGTTACGGTGTTACATCAGCAGAGCCAAGTGAAGGCGTATAGTATCATTAACACATTCTATACGCTACAGTAAAGCAACAAGCACATGCAAGCAAGTATTTCGACAGTATCAATAAAACTAAATGAGGCTAAATGTAGCCCAACTGTACGTACAATCTGGCAATACCGCTCAGTCTGAAAGAAATGAAAAATATCTGTTGCAATTTTCTGATTTGCATAAAAGTAATGCTAGTTCATGGAAGTTGTAAAACAATTATTTCTTTTAATACAAACACATTTCTTGGTACGACAACTTTATAGCACTGTTTGAATATCAACATGAAGTAGTAATGACAAATTTTAATGGATACTAACGCCTCTGTAGTTTCGTGATTACATAGATAGCACGAATATTTCGTTTTTATTCTGAAACGCCGTGGACAAGTAAGTAGAACAAAACCCAGCGCAATATGGGTCGAAAATCACTTCGTGATTTTCGCCCAAAAAGAACAGCATTTACCATGGTAAAATCATTGACATGCACATGTCAATGATTTTACAGCAGAATGTGAAATATTTATTTATCGTTTAATTTGTCGTAAGTGGAAAAAGAGAATCATTATACTTTTATCATGATAAAACATTAAAAACAATTTTGTATTGTTATGTAATTGATGCATTCTTTTGATTTCAGGAAGGAACTCTTGATAAACTTGATGCTATCATTGATTTACATGTACAACCCTCTTCCCTAGTAAAAGTGGCACAATTGTGATTTTACCCTTTTGTTGTTAAGTAAGCATATCTCGAGATTAAAACAAGCAAATTGAACAGACTAAACGGCATTTGAGAGCTAAGACTATGCCCTTGACGATGATGTAAGCAATATGTCACAACGGTATTTTCTAATTGCCACAGAGGGCGCTTTTCACTTGCACAATTTTTTTTGAGACAGGCTGTATACTCTGATCAGCTCATAATGGGCGGGACTCGTGGATTGACATAGAATATCGTAAATACAGCTTAAATCAGTACCTACGTGAATTGTGCTTTGTGTTTTGCGTGACGACTGACGCGCGCTTTTGTGAAGTTGGGACTTAATTGACTCGCGCAGTAACAAAAACTTGAATAATTTTCGCCTTTTAAATAAAGGCTGATCATAGTATAAAAAGGTTTGCTTTGACAATTATTATTTCAAAATACATATACTCCATCGGAAACTCGTACACGCTGTCCATTAATTCAAACATCGAATTGTAAGAATAATTTTAGCACCAGTTGGCATAGTATAGTACTTCTGATCAAATTCTTCGCCTCCAGAGGATCCAAAACTCTGCCGCCCGGCTCATTGTTAAAAAACGTAAATATGATCACATCACCCCCATACTTTATGAGCTTCATTGGCTACCCATAAAATTCCGGATTCAGTTTAAATTATGTGTGTTTGCATACCGGCACTTTGAGGGTACCCTTCCGTCTTACCTCTCCGCGGTTATCTGTACTTATGTTCCTCAACGCTCCCTCCGTTCATCATCTGAAAAGCTACTCAGGACCCCGCGTGTTAATTTATCTTCTGCCGGTATGCGTTCCTTTCGTTATGCTGCCCCTGTAGCTTGGAATTCCCTTCCCAACAACATCCGCAATATCACTTCTCTTGCTCAATTCTACATGCTTTCCCTGATTCCTAAGGTTTTTTTGTGTGATTTTTGATGATTTTTGCGCGGTATAAATACGCTCCATTATTATTATTATTATTATTATTATTATTATAGCGAGAACTATTGCTATAACAAACGGATGGACTCGAGAAAATGAATTATTCTACTTACTCAGATGATGATTGCGACGTATTGCTTTCAGAAGATGAAGCTGTACCATACTTTTACACTATCTATAAGAAGATCTTCATCTTAGTCATCGTACCCATTGTGGCAGGATTGGGCATACTTGGAAATGGAGCGCTATTATGTGTTGTATATCGCGTGCAAGAAATGAGGACTGTTACCAACTTCTACATATGTAATCTTGCTGTTAGCGATGCAACGTTGCTAATTATAACAATAATAAGGTTCATGTGGACTTTTTACAATACTCCAATTGAATTTGCTTTATCGTCGTTTCACTCTGGTGCCGGTTGTGCTTTAGTATGGCTTATCACGTACCTTTGTTATTTTACATCTATGTTTTTAATAACACTCGTCACCTTTGAAAGATATCTGGCAATATGTTACCCGATATCGCATCGAATGCTCAAAGGCAGGAACTGGACTGTACGAATGACGATAAGTGCTTGGCTGATTTCGTTGGTTTCGGCTTGTATTGGTGGTCTCCATGCTCATGAAACTGAAACGATATGCATCGATTGGTCTGACAACACCACATTTCATACAAAATTCATTGTCTGCAAGGCAGACACAAATTGCTCGTGGTGTTGGCCAACTCTTTTGCAATTGACTTTGTACAGTTTACTCTTACAGTGATCTTGTCTTCATACATGTACGTCAGAATTATTTACGCGCTTAGTACAAGAACAGGTATCACTGGTGAACGGGGGCCTGACAAGCAAACGACGATAATGCTTCGCGCCAGAAATCAAATTGGAAGAATGCTGATTTTGAATGGAACTGTTTTCTTCATATGTCTGGCACCACCTCAGATGGTCAATCTCAACGATTTAAAGTATTGGCTGGTTGGTAAGAGAATGTTTGAAGCTAAGACGCTGACGTTAATCCTTTGGTGTAGTCGCGTTATGTGGCTGTATTCGGCAGTAAATCCGCTCTTGTATAACGTAAGCAACGAACGATACAGGAGAGCATTTGTTGAAGCTTTTGGCTGTGATGGTAAAAGAAAAAAGAGATCTTCCTCGAGGAATGGAGATGAAATTATTGTGATGTCTAGGTCACAGGTAGCAATTACAAAATCAACTATAGCCTCAAGTCAAAACATTAATATGTAACATCATGACTTGAGGCTGCTGCAGTTGTGTGCGCAAATTCTAATATCGAAACGTATGTACAATTTGCAACAGTCGGCATGTTTTCATATGGTAGTATAGTGCGTACAAGTGAAATATCAAAAAGGCACACTCGGGAAAAGTGAATTTCACTCAAAAATACAGATGATTACTGCAACCTAATGCTTTCAGAAGAAGAAATTGCTTGAAGGTACATGAACCTGTATGCATGTTACTAGAAGTATTATTATCACTTGCAACAGAAGTTACATCAGTGTGTATATTCTTTCTTATATATCCACCTTCTCAATACAGAGGATACAAACATATCAGTAAGAATTTTATCAGAAGTACAATCAGGAAGTTTAGATAGAGACCTGTTGAGAAGGAAATTGATGATTGTACTATTATACATTATACATATATTTCATGGTAGCATTTGTAAATTTGTTTGTAAATTACTCAATTTTTGCACTTGTTATTAAGCTACAAAGATGGACCTTCTGAGTTCTGAAAGTAGTTTCATCAGCTTCTGCTCGAGTCTTTTTCCACCTACGCTCATTCAAGGTACCACCGGGTGCGCCTAGCCTCAGGGATTGCCTCATTAAACCAGTGCGTGTTTTATGGCAAAGGGACAAATCTCATCCAGCACGGAGAATATCAAATTATCATAGGATTCAACTAGAAGATTAGGATCTTCACTATCGGGGAAATTGGCAATCCGTTCACCAAGCAACATAGTTAGACGTTCATGATTCATCTTCCCATATTCACAGTAAGTTGTGGTAGCTCTCAATGAAGGAGGTTTTTCGCATTAAATGGTGCAAGGGTAGTGTAAAGGGTTTGCCTCAAATTGTCTGCCTTGAATCAGATCATCATCAAGACGGGACATGACCAAAACCAGGGTATGACCCGATATATGTGTTCGGGCCTACATCGTGCATTCGTGCTGATGAAACTTAAAACGGTATTCTTCAAGACATTGGTGTCATATTTATCGAGTTCATCCATATGGACGTTTAAGTCCCCGAATAGCAACCTTTTTGAGTGTCACACAGGTTTCATCAAAAAATTTGTCAAACTAATCCATAAATACAGAGGTAGTGAATTTATTCTCACGATATGCATAGATTGGTCTAACAACTCCACATTTCAAAATGGGGCGAGAAGTTTCATCGTCTGCAAGGTGAACACAAAGTGTTCATGGTGTTGGCAAGCGCTTGCTGCAATTGACTTTACACATTTTGCACTCGCAGTGATCTTGTCATCATATACGTACGGCAGAATTATATTCGCGCTTAGTACACGGTCCGGACTCAAGTGTTGGTTGGTTTGTGAGAGAATATATTCAGCAGAAACGAAGAAGTTATTTTCTGGCTAGGTCGCGTTGCAATGCTCTTGAATTCGGCCGTAAATCCGCTCTTGTATAAGGTAAGCAACGAGCGATACAGAAGAGTATTTGCTGAAACCTTTAGATGCGTTGGTAAAAACAAACGAAGCTCTTATTCCAATGTTATGAAGCCTGCGTCGCAGGTTGCGAATACAGAATCAACATCAACTTTACTGAGTATAAATAACAAACGTATAAGTAACAAAAGTATTTTATAAATTGATTTTAGATACATACATGTACGTTACATATCAATTGCGCCAGTATAGTCTCATACTGAAAACACCATCGTCTTTCCTCACAAAGTCAGACTGAACACAAACGCTTGTTGTCGTCGTGTAAATACGTTATTTTAAAGTAGGTGTATAGAATTTGTGCCCTGACGAATAATAATTATTTGTAGTCTTTTGAGACTTTTAGATAATACATGATCAGAAGTGCAGGCCAGATTAAAATTCTCGTATAGTATAATACTAGCAGTGTATTAATAATTATTAACTTTATCATTGCCTTACTCTGTTCTAGTTGAAATGATGTTTGCTAAATCCTTGATCGTTATTTTACATATTTCAATATTTAAAAAAAATAAGAATCAATCGGCACCTGCGTGTAGAAAGACCAGGATGTAAATATTAAAGCAAAACCAAAGTAACTACAAACTTGAGTATAAAGCGATTTTCTCAATGGTTTCAAAGAGTGAAGTATATGCTGGTTTCATACTTTCCTGACGCTTGCCGCTTTGACGACGATTTTGCTTCACTGCGCAGTTGCACCAGAAACGGTAGCGGTGACCAGCGGCAAGCCAATATCGATCACTCCACCGCTTTGCCCGAAACGGCAGACGTATGATAATAGGATCACGATTTTTGTTGCTGCTGAGCGGCAACATCGGCGTACCGTTCCCCTTGCAGAAAAGTACAAGCGGCATGGCATGATGAAGTGTCACGCCGCTCAGCGGCAAGCGGCAGAAAGTAGGAAACCAGCATTAGAGAGGGTGATATAATCGAGTAGTTATAAGATAATTCCATGACTCTTAACAGTGAACAATAACAGGGGGTGCTTATTGTCAGTATCATCTGATTGCTTTTCTTTAATTGATGTGTTGCATGACCCGAAGACACGAAAAGCAAATTTGTCACAAAAATGGCACCAGGGATCATCTAAATTGAATCCAAGCCGAAAATGACCGTCTCAATGACCGTCGTCAATGTGTCAGATATAATAAAACATTGTCCGATTATGCTCAGTTGCATGCAGGTGTTCCTCGGGTCACCAAAATTGGTCCTATCACCTTCCAGGCATCAATCATCAATGATGCGGCTCAGGGCTGCTGCTCTCATTACTGGAAATATGTTGATGAACTTACTTTTGCGGAGAACCGCAACTGTAATGAGGGCAGCAGTCTTCAGGCGGATCTTGATGAGTTCCTAGATTGGTCCTTGAGAAATCAACTTAAATTAAATCCTGACAAAAATGCCAACCTATTTACATCTGTTACATGAGAAATCCACCTCCACGCACTGGCCTTAAAATTGTTAACACTTCTCTGAAGTATGTTCATCATGCCAAAGTTCTTGGTATTTACATCCAGGCGGATCTCAAATGGGATACTCAAGTTAATCATATATGCCAAAATGCCAACAAAAAGAAAACAACAAGTCTTCTCCTGGAATATGCCGATGTGATCTGGCATTCTTCTCTTACTGCTAAACAAGCCTTGATGATTGAACATATCCAGAAAAGGGCCTGCAAGATTATATTAGGTTATAACAAGTTTATTTCTTACAAACATGATTTGCCTTACATTTGCTCAGTCGCTTCCACCATGTGAACGCACTAGCGGGCTTCTCCCCTCGTAGAAGGAAGAAGGCCCATGGTAGGAGTCTCAGGAATGATGATGAGTTTTCCAGGCTGACAATGCGCACTGAAAGATTCGCCAACAGCCCGGTGCCCTACTATATCCATCTTCTCAATAAGTAGGTTGTCTCGCCTCTGGCTTCCATCCTCTTCTTTCTCCTCAGACTCCATCCAAAGTTGTTGTTGTTGTTTTTTTGATTGTTCACATTTTGATATGTCTCATCTAATTGGTCTGTTTTTGTATAATCTTGTATTTATGTATACCGTAAACGTTCGCCTAATGGCGCTTTTGGATTCTTAGAAATGTGAGAGCGCCATCCTTGTAAAATCTCAACAGCATTAAGGATACGTGTATGTTAAATTGAGCAACCTGGACATAATGCCTCAGAAAAAAATATCGTGACATGACCCAATACTTTAGGTCACTAGGTTAGTTGCTAGAGCAGCAAATGTTTTGGGGTTTCTTTCTTCAGTTCAAAATTACACCCTTCTATTGTCTGACCCGTTAGCTCAGTCGGTAGAGGGTGCGCCTTGAATGGTGAATGGTACTTGTTCGAATCTTGATTTCTGCCCCCACTTTTATGTGAAGAAGGGTCAAGAAATATTTTGGATTTTGTCCCCATTTTACGAACGAATATTGTGAATTTTTTTTAATTTAATTTTAATTTTCTTATTTTTTTAGATAAATAGGCACTGCGAACAAACGGCAATAAAAACCGCTGACAAAATTTGCTCCACCTGCTACCTATCAATGCGTGATATATTCCACTACATTTAACAGTTAAATGACCTTTGAAAAATAGAACGGCCTCAATGTTTCAAATTGTGTAACTACATTACTTTATTCATTTATGCATTATAAATGATCAGCTATTTTTTCTTTTCTTAAAAGGATCGAACCCAAGTAGATCAGACCAGAGAAGATGTAAAGAAAGGAGATAGATCCAGCTATCCTCAAACAAAACATGTGTGTTGCCGCTCATTCAAAAGCAATCACGCTATTTAGGTTTAACAATAAAATACAACAAAAGGGTTCGAACCCATGACGGGTGTGATACACAAGTTGCTGCTTACTAGTTTTAGGGAAAGGTCAGTGTCTGTATACCATCAATACTATGCATAACATGTATGCAGATCCTAACATCCAGTTTATTTCAAATAAAATATGACCGAAGTTCCATGGCAAATAATAATTTTGCACGCTTGGTTACGCTTTCAACCTCTACGATTTATGATACAGCCTATTTTCAATTATCAAAATATCTTTATTAGGTTTGCAGGAAATGACAGGAAAATACATAAAACAATAAAATATAGATGATCAAAAATCATCCCTTTTCTAACAAAATCCTAAAACACTATCCTAAATAATTAATATATGTTCCAAAATGGGCGGATTTTTTTGGAATCTTTACAAAACTACATTTCTTCCTTATAGTATCCACGTGTGGCATCCCTTCAGAGCAACATCAGGTACTTAACACACACGTGTCATACTTTCAAGGGATTCTCTATAGAAACATTGGATATGGTTTCAATTCTGGAGTGAAAATTAATCAACCGTAGTCGGCAACCCACATCACATCAAAGGCTACTTTCAAGTAGATGTGTAACTACTTGAGAATAAAGGACTATGAATAGGTGCGACAGGATTACCTACCGGATTATCTCAAGGATATAATTCTGTTCTCCCTCCTTCTTTTTCAACTTTCCTGATCAGACCATTGATCATATAACTATCAGACCACGAAGTAGTTACGTAACTCCGTGATGGTATCGGAACCAAGCACTGTTTGTATGGCGATCATTACGATCACGCTATTTTGGTATGCCTTTTTTGTGTACTGATTGTTTAGATCGTGGTTCATTACTTAAGCGCGTGATCCCGTTGACATAGTAACATTACGTAACTTCGATACCGGGCTTCGATACTGAATAGTTGTTGAGTGCACATAATATGGAAAGCCATTGTGGTATTGTGTGCCTTCCTAAGCGCCTTATAACATGTTCTCATTGTGTTGTGGAATCCTAGCCAGTATTCAATGATAGCTATAGAGGCCTTGCGTTTATCGATTGGCTCCAAACAAAGGATTTGAACCGGTTTCTTCCCGTAATCATGGCGCAGTGCAGTCCATTCAATCAAATGTTGTCATCAACCTATTTGATCGTAGTGCATTTTGTTATGTGTGTGAGACGAACTGTCGCGGTAGATGCAATTGCAATCATGCTTTTGTTGAATGCATTTGAGTAGTCCGCCATATTTACGGGATGATACGTCATTGCACAGCCTCTATTCAGTTGGTCGTTGTATGATTTTGTTCGTTCACTCATTCAAATTCTATTTATATCATTTGAAGAATGAGCCTATTATGATACATCCTCCGTGGAACAGTTTCAAACAAATATAGCTAGGGATTATTGGGGCAGAGTTTATCTTTTGAATCCTCTTAGAGGGCTATCATTTTTTTCGGAAAGGGGGGGTCCCAAATTTACAAAAAGTCTGCGTCAATAAAATTGCGCACCCCCTATTTCGGCAACAAAACTTTTATGATCCCAAACCCCAAAATTGTATTGAAATCAGTCTTTTGAATAAAATAACACACTTTCTGTGGTCATCGTGTGACTCCTACATTTTGGTCATAAAACATTTATTTGACCCCCTCCTATTATTCTTTCCAAGACTTTATGACCCCCGTATATTTGGGACCCCCCCTTTCGAATAAAATGATATACCTCTTATGACCACTGATGCATAGGCAAGGACACTCGCGCGAATTGAAAGACTTGTTGCACGCGACAGTTCGTCTCACATTGAGCGTGTTTATAGTGAGACAATCTTTCCGTTATTTAGCTAAACCACCGCGTAGTCTAGATTTGCAATGGTTAGTAAAACATAAACAAAATAGACTGCGTGGCAGTCCAGCTAAATACCGCATAATCTGGCTCACTATAAACACGCTCACACATAACAAATGCCTATACAATCAAATAGGTTCATTACAACATTTGATTGAATGGATTGAGTTACTCTAAAATGAAACGATAAAAACAAAGAATCATGAAAAAAGACACATACAAGATAAAATAATAAAATTATATAAACAATGTTAAAGATAAAATCAAGAAAATAGAGAATAAAATTTCCTCAAATCAGAAAAAAAAACATTGACAGACATCATAATCTGTCAGAAATTACTGCATGAGATTCGAACCATCAATCTTCTCCACAAGTTCTCTTTATCCTCGCACTATAGTCTAATGCTCTGCTCACTGCGCCACAACGTATCTGGTGAATGATTACCGCATTATCATGAACACGTTTGTTCGATCTTGTTCATAATTGTATGTGGCGATAGGTTTCACCCTTTAACTACACGTACCCTTAATGATCAGTGATAATAGTCGGCTTTGACAGGGATGGCGCTCTCTCATTTCCATGAACTCCATAGCGCCATTAGGCGAACGTTTACGGTATTTATATTTACCTAAATTTCAACACATTTAGTCCATGATATATATCGAAATAATCAATAATCAAAACACTTTAAATAAGAAATCTGAACTCATATCGACTTGTCGTCATAGGAGAAAGGTAACAAGCCGTGTAAAAAAGAAATAATCAGTTGGCTGATGATCGCCCGTAGAAAACGGACGTGAAACCCATATCATGGACTAAATGTGTTGAAATTTATGTTTTTGCTCTACCTAGGTATTGAGCACTCTTTCAGCTGTGCATTTAGCTACCATATTATATATTTATATTTATATTTTTTTTTTTTTTGTAAAACGGTACTCAATTCAGCCTTTGGCTGCGATGTATCTGTTTAATAAAACCTAAACTTAAACCTTAAAAATCGCATGATTCCGAGTATGTGTAATTTGGCTCTTCCTTTTTTTGGAAATGATGAACATGGCTGATTATTTTAAATCGACTTTAACGATTTTAAGAAATATAGAATATAGAATCAAAGTCAACCTGTCACCTCTTAGCAAGAGCATCATAACACTTGCACATTAAATAAAGTTATCACTGGAGGTGGTGATGTTGTGAGACTTAGGATTCAATTCAAATTTGATGCAAATTGCGTCAAACTAAACCAAAAGCTTAGCATCCTTGTAGAGTAGTTGGATGATTCAATTTTGTTCTTGTCACATGTGTAAATAGAACTGTTTTAGTAGATATTTTGATATGAGGATTACAAACTGACAAAATGTGTAGCTTTTACAAGCTTCTCAAACAGATAAAGCACTACATGTTGTATCAGAATGATTGTTGATGATAAACTTGATTATCTTGGACAGTCTGCCTTTTCAAAATACTACATTAAATCTTCTTGAAATGAGTAACATTTATTTGTTCGTGACATTTTTCTAAACGAAACCTTATCTTACTGGTGGTGTAGTTTTAGTCACACGTTTGAAGGGATTTATCTCCGTCTATCAAGGGATTGCAAAATACGTCACTATGATGTCTTAATGGCCGTGTACGATGGTGTGTACGTTTTATTCGTAGGTGGTGTGATGTAGCATAGTCAGGCGTACGAGGTTAGTGTTAAATAAAAACACAAAGTCGTCATTAATACATACTTTCATCGAAAACTACTTGCTGTACATGAAATCTAATATCGAAGTACACTTTGCAACAGTCGGCATATTTTGATATGGTATTTTAGCGCGCACAAGTGCTATATCAAAAGGGTGTACTCGAGAAAATGAATTTTACTTATTCAGACGATGCTTGCGACGTATTGCTTTCAGAAGAAGAAGCTGTTCCATACTTTTACACTATATATAAGAAGATCTTTATCTTAATCATTGTGCCATGTGTGTCAGGATTTGGTATTCTAGGGAATGCTGCACTATTATTTGTTGTATATCGCGTGCAAGAAATGCGGACTGTTACCAACTTTTACCTATCCAACCTTGCTGTTAGCGATGCAACTTTACTAGTAGTTGGTGGAGTTCAGTATATGTGGGCTTACTTCACAACCCCAATTGATTTCCCTTCATCAGCGTTTCAATCTGGAGCCGGTTGTGCTTTAGTCTGGCTTATCACGTACCTTTGTTATTTTACATCCGTGTTTTTAATAACACTCGTCACCTTTGAAAGATATCTGGCAATATGTCACCCGATAACCCATCGAATGCTCAAAGGCAGGACCTGGACTGTACGAATGACGATAAGTGCTTGGCTGATTTCATTGGTTTTCGGAAGTCTGAGTCTCCAGTCTCATGAAACTGAAACGATATGCATCGATTGGTCTAGCAACAGCACATTTCATAATATGGCGACAACATTCATCGTTTGCACGGAGGACACACATTGTTCTTGGTGTTGGCAAGCGCTTGCTGCAATTGACTTTACACATTTTGCACTCGCAGTGATCTTCTTTCCATACATGTACTGTAGAATTGTTTACACACTTAGTACAAGGCCACGTCTCACTACAGAACTTGGCTCTGAAAAGCAGACGACACCAATGCTTCGCGCCAGAAATCAAATTACTAGAATGCTGATTTTGAATGGAACGGTTTTCTTCATATGTCTGACGCCATATGAACTATACAATCTCGATGATTTCAAGTATTGGTTGGTTGGTGAGAGAATGTTTGAATCGGAAACGAAGACGTTCATCCTCTGGTTGTCTCGTGTGACGATACTCTTGAATTCGGCAGTAAATCCGCTCCTGTATAATATAAGTAACGAACGATACAGGAGAGCATTTGCAGAAGCATTTGGGCGTGATGATAAAAGAAAGAAGAGATCATTGGAAATGAAAATGATAAGATGTCTAGATCACAGGTAGCTACAGGTAGTGAATACGAAGTACTTTTAGCATGCAGCAAAACCATGAGGGGAGCTACCGGTCGGGAATATAAGGTGTGAAAATTGCGTGGTTTTCATCTCATCTCATTTCATTTCATTTCATTTCATTTCATTTCATTTCATTTCATTTCATTTCATTTCATTTCATTTCATTTCATTTCATTTCATTTCATTTCGTTTCATTTCATTTCATTTTTATTCAAAATAACATCGTGGCAAATAGCCAGATTGCGTTACTTTTTATAATCTTAAAACATCAAAATTATTTACTATTATTGCACATAAAAGTTATTAAAATACAATATAACAAGAAATAAGCATAAGAAAAACAAAAAAAATTATATTGCACATAATTATGAAAGCTAACCCCTTAACTAATCTTATCTCCAAACTCACCCCCACACACAACCACGCCCCCTTACTCACTCATAAGCGCACTTCTTACTTACAAACAAAGTTGCCCCAAATAATACGCACCACACACCAAATCACTCATATTCACACTCATACCCATATAAAATTATCATATCAAAATAATTAAATTGCATCAAATTATTAAACTGCATCATTGGGTGTGACAAAAACATCAATTTAAGCATTTAGTAAGTCGATGAAGTGTGGAAATGGTTACAAGTTTATTGTTGTACTCACTCAATGCTGTTGGATTTATTTATTGTGGACTTTGTAGCCCTAAACACGTAGACATCAAGTAAACATCTCAAAAAAATAACTAACCCCCCTTAAATAATGACCATTACTCAAAAACGGGTGATTATATTACAAATTTGTAAAATGCGTTGGAAGCAGAATTTATATCTGCACATTTTGACACCTCATTTGTAGCAATGGACTAAATATTGACGTCACAACGTACATTTAAATCAATGTAGCCCTTCTATTGTGGGAGTAACTCGTTTTGTGTGATGAGGCAAGAATTAGGGGTTCATTCATATATTTTCATGACTAAACGGTAGTTTATGCCCGAGGGGCATCCATAATGCAGAGGTAGTGAATTTATTCTAAAGAGATGGATAGATTGGTCTAACAACTCTACATTTTAGAATGGGAAGACAAGTTTTCATCGTCTGCAAGGTGGACCAAATTATTCATGGTGTTGGCAAGTTCTGGCTGCAATTGCCTTTGCACAGTTTGCACTTGCAGTGATCTTGTCGTCATATATGTACGGCAGAATTATAGACGCGTTTAGTACAAGGTCCGGACTCACAAGAGAATGTGACTCTAAAAAGCAGACGACAGCAATGCTTCGCGCCAGAAATCAAATTACTAGAATGCTGATTTTGAATGAAATTGTATGCCTGGCGCCATTTGAATTAATTTCGATCACTTCAAATATCGGTTGGTTAGTGAGAGAATATATCAGCAGAAACGAAGAAGTTTATCTTCTGCTTAGGTGAAGTTGTAAATGGATGGAACGGTTTTCTTCATGTCTGGCACCAAATCAAATATGCAAACTCGAGTATTACAAGTATTGCTGGGTGGTGAGAGATTGTTTGACGCTAAAACGAAGACGTTAATCGTTTAGTCACGTTATGTAGCTTTAAAACTCGGCAGGAGAGCATTTGCTGAAGCTTTTTGGTGTGTTGGTAATAGCAAAAGCAGATCATCTTCGCGAAATGGAAATGAAAATACTCTGATATCCAGGTCACGGGTAGCAAATACAAAATCTATTGTAGCCTGCAGTCAAAACATTAATATGTAACATCATGACATGAAGTTGCTGCAGTATGCGTGCGCAAATCGGGGAACACCCCGCCGGGTGGGGAAAAATAAAAGGTGGGAAAACGACGCGGAATACAGAAAGTCAATTTGCGTATTCTAGTCTGTAGGGATCGAATGAACAGTGAGGAGTGTCATTTATGACTGGCATTGCCATCAGGATATATCGACGCACTTTCTCTTTTTCAGAATATCCTCTAAATGTTGATATAAATTCTTCCCTTTTTCCAAATTACTAAAAGCATTTATAGTCTTTCACTGAAGACAACCATTAAAATAACAGGTTTCCAAATATTGAGTTATATTGATCCTATGGTTCTGATATAGACACAAATACGTGTATAACAACACTGGCTACAACTGTTTACGACGTCTTTGTACACACCATCTAAAAGAAACATATCTCGGGCGTTAAATTTGACTGGGGTAATGAGAAAAATGTGTGCTTTCTTCTGATATCAAAATCTTGGTTTTGATGTGAACAAATGGGGATGCATGAGGCTGTTAATCTAGTCACACACCTTTACGGTGGATGCTAGCTCAATAGAGAATATAATTTTCAGATTATTATGGAGAATATTAATTTGTTCTGTTGATACCAAGTCAATATTAGGATTATTTGCGCATTTATTCAATTTGTATAAATCACAAAAAGTTAAAATAGACTTAATTGTACAGTATGTATTATTATGTTTTGTGTATCAATTTGTTTGTTCAGACCATCTGTACTTTTATCTTAATGGATAATATTGAAATGCTGGGTGCGTAAACCTGCTTTATATCACTCATACATAAATTCTAGACAGTTCATTGGTTGATTACCGTTTGTCATTTTTACTATCACCCTCTCCGTGTGATAGTCTTTACCATCATGTGCTCTGCCGTAGTGCGCCTGCACAAAGCCGTGCGCTGACTCTTGGACTCGCCGATTTAGTTATGGGGTGGACCCCAAAATGTGAAGTATATCACGGCAAAACATGGTGTTATGTTGATGAAAAACTGTATTTCCTACCTTAAATAGTATTTTAGTAATAGAATTTATGTATGAGTGATATAAAACAAATATTAACTGTCTTAAATTCGTGTAATGGTCGAAATATAATCACTCAGTGAAAGATGTATTGTTCCATTCCACTCGCCGTTCCGGCTCGTGGAATGGAACAATCCATCTTTCACCTCGTGATTATATTTCGACCATCACACTCATAGACAGTTAATATTTGTATAATATATCAAAATGTCTGGAAATCAATCCTTGTTGTTTTTTGAAACAGCTTAAGAGGTATCATTTTACTTTGTAATAACAAATAAATTATCGGCCTAGTAGGTAAAAATGATGTCTGCAAATCTGCTTACGTAAAACTATAGGCACAGAAAATACTTCAACGTATTTTACCCGGGCACACAGTTATTTATTGTCTTATTTATATCATATAAATAGGCCAATTAGATAAAAATGATGTCTGCAGATGGCTTTACATATAAGCATATAAATTTTTCAACGTCTACTCGGTAATTTTTCCTGCATTCACGTTTATTCATTATTTATTGCCTTATTCATTATTTATACCATCTCAAGGACTTCATGTAGATCTTCTATTTAGTTGAATAATTTCACAAGTCAAGTGTAATGTAACAGAGATAGAAATTTATTGAGTCCACTAGTCTTTGTAAAAGATCGTGGGATGCTCGGGGTGGGAGATCAGAAATGCATGGGTCGGTATTCGGCTGTTTTACTGTGTTGTTGCTTTTCCACTACATGATCCCCATTTTCCAGTACTGACTAATTTGATGATACTTACTGCTTATATTACTGACAACTGTCTTACTTTGATGTGTCAGCACTATAAATTTGACGCCTGAAACCCAGGTCATGTATAGGATCATGAATGAGGAAGTTGGAATCAGAGCGGAAGACTGATCGTGTCGAAACAGCGGGATTGAAGACAAGAGGAAATAGCAAGAAACTCAAAAGGGAACTGATCAAAAAGGTTGTTCACAAATACAGTTGCGTAATTTGCGCATAGACCTTTGACGTTGGTGAAGTACAGCATGTCTGGCAATGCCGACTCAACCAGAACCAGAACCAGAACCAGAACCAGAACCATTTTGTCTAATTGTATGATAGTCTACTGCCATGGTATATCACAGACGCCAAGCTTACCAAAGTTAAGACACTTTTTGTGGCAATTGTCTACTGCTGGTCATTTTGAACAGATTTCTCTAGTTTATATATTGATTTGCCACAAATTGTACTATATGGTTACAAATAACTGATAAATCAAACGAAACAGATTCCAAAGCCTTTCCAAAATTTGATATGAAATTAATCATATTGTAAGTAAAACATACACACTCTTCTAAAATTCCCATACATAATTCTCAAAATTAGACTTTAGAAATTGGTCTAAATCTACGAATATGTGAATTTACTGTTAAAATGAAAGCTAATGAACATACGCAAATTAATTCATAACGAAAATCTGTACCAAATATAACAATCAAAAAGAGAACGAGATAAAATAACATCTGGAAAGTGACCGACATTTAATATCCTTAGAAACAGAAAAAATGTAAATAATAAAACAAAGATTGACACTAACCACTTTTGATCTTTTGTGATAACATCTTTATTTTTACGAAAAACGCAACTCCAAATCGATTCCCATTTTTCCCCTGTGGAATTTTAAATTTTGATCTTTTCCCATGTAACTCAAGAACTGTGCTTCGGAGATAGGTCAAACTATACTTTTTCTGAATTCATATGACAAGGGAAATACATTGTTATGTTTTTAAATAACATTTGACGAAATGTTGAGGCACTGTTCTACTACTTGGATTTTCCGGGACTTCCGATATGATTTTCTGTGAGCTTTTGGTATATAGATGGATGTCTGTAAAATGGATTCTGTTCCAATTAGTGCTGGGTCTATTAACTTTAGTATCTGTTTGTTAAATGAACGTTAATAGCATATTGATTAATTGATATTTGCCTGAATAGATGCAGCAAAGCTTAATTAAACCAAGAATACATTTAATGGGATAAATTTACTTGCACAAAGTATTGAAACAACATACAATTTACATTTATAAAATCCTTCGAGAAGCGATGTGTACATTCGAGATGTCCTAATGTATTCATGTCATTATAAATTGCATAATGAGTTTGTAGGTACTAAAATATGTTATTTAAAGAGCATTTTACTCTCTGTATTTGGATTGTACTTTAATAGGCCTGGATGCAGGAAAGATGAACAAAGAAGTCACTTGGTGCCCCCGGGATTCAAACCAAGGGCCCCTCGCGTGGCAACAAGATCACCGACCGGTAGCCATGATTGCGATCACGTGGGATGCATGCATGCGCAGTTAATGTGATGAAAGTGTACACACCATTAGTCTGTGGTACACACTGTGTAACAAGTGAAGCAGAATAATATACACTGCCTCATTTCAAATGTTTAGTTTTAGTTTTAGTTTTGGTTTTGGTCACGTGGTTTCCTATTGTCTTGCCTAACCACTTGAATCATAAGATATCGAACTCATTCTTTCTACCTTTTGTTAAAAGCTGAACATTTGTGTCAGTCAGTTTCGGTTTTGGTTTCAGTTTCTTATAAGTGGTGTGAAGAAAAGAAATATTTGGTTTGAAGTTACCTACTCTAAGTATACAAAAGAAATGTTTAAACTTCGCAGTGCAATATTCACGAGCAGAGGATGTTTAAAGACATTCCCATGACCCAATGGGGTTACTGACCTTGGTATGTCTGGTTTTTGTACACATGTGGCAAGTTGACCATACTTTGCATTGGGATTGAGTGCAAATATCTGATTTTTTCATCCTATTATTTAACATTGAAAACATCGAGACTTAGGAATAAAATTAATGCAGTGGGACAATATGAATGTTTCCTGTAAGAAAATCAAATATCAGTCCTAAGTCTCAACTATTAGCTCGTTGGCTGCAGTTTTAAAATGACCATTTTGTGTGTGTGTCAATGGGGACTTTGCCTCTAAAATTAGGTTATATTGGTCAAATTTCCCAATCATAGTGCATTGTAGGAATGCCTTTAAGCCTCCTCTGATTCACGAGGAGAGGAATCGAGCATGGTAATCTACATTGAAAGACGTGGTTTACAAAATCGAATAAGCCTAGGCTATTTCACCTGTGAAAAAATATAGACCATCAAAATATTTGCATTCGACATTACAAAAGGGCCACTATTGTAATTGTATAGGTGCTATAAACAAAATCGATTCATGTCCTTAATCCCATGTACCAGAATCGATGGAAGGCCATTATATGACCTCTAATAACCTAATGACTTTTACTGAAGCAATTTTTACTGCAAAAAGTAGAAGATAGAGGGGAGAAGAGATTGTGTGTGGTGTGTTGTGTGTGTGTGGGGGGGGGCAAGGGGGTATGGGCCGGGAGAAAGAGAAACAGATGGGAGAGAGCATTGGAAGTGAAAGAGAAGGGGGAGGAGAGCTCGAGATGAAGATATCGAATGTAGGGGAGGAGGAGGGGCAGAAAGAGTCACTTAGGGAAGAGGTGGTTATATAGGGAGGGGAGCCCCCTCTTAAAGAGGTATGGGTTGTGCTTCCGGGGATAATAAACTAATTCATAATCAAATCATCTCCATGCATCGTTTATGTTTCATACAAACAAACAAAGCCCCCACCCACCCCATCCTTCAATATACGCGCATGTATATGATTTCTAGGCCTAGAACTCGTGAGTGTAATATGCAACCTTCGACAGAGAGCATCAACTGTCGTCCGCAGGATAGATTTCCGATATCAATCATGATAATAATTATGTTAGCACAATAGGCTATTGTATACTTCTGGTTATATACCCTATACTGTGTCCTCCCAGCATAATAGTGTTATGATTGCAGACCAGATCTGCTCTACTTTTTAATCCCTTGATTTTTGGTTTCTGAACAAAAGAGAAACCAAAACTAAAGATTTGAAATGAGGGACTGGCAACAAAAACTTTGGTTTGGGAGTAGTTAGATCTGTAACAAAACCCGATTTATCTTATCATACTTGTTATGATGGACAACAAGGATGAGACCGTCCTTAGTAGCATCTTGCATGCAGCATGTAGTGTAGAATACAGAGTAGCACATAGTGTAGCGTGTAGTGTGAGGGGGACGAACGACTTGTGAGTTAATGGGTAAACGTCCTGGTCTACCTTCTCGACGGTGCACAGTGTCATCGCCCGATATCTTCATGGCAGAAATCGCCATGGTAGGTTAAATCCACCGCCAAAATTGGCCATTTTGTATCGACCTGTTTACTAGTTTTGAGTCACATAATAGGCCGAAGGACATCTGACTAAGGCTACTGACAATAGCCCCGATTAGCTCGGTGACTGACCTCGCTGTGTGTCAGTCGAGCATAGTACACCATAGGTCATATTCTTTTAGACTACTTCCACGATTGGCCTATACACATGATACACTGCGCTATATAATTCGGCACATATAAATCAGAAATATTGTCAGTTTTTGACTCAAGACGCAAGCTACTGTCTCAAGACGCAAGCCAACGACTATCATATCTGTTCAAAATATATATTCATGTGCAAGGAACCACATCTGGTTTCTTTATACGAAATCATTTATGGGAGATATTCGTCATTTTCTACACCGGTATCCAAAGATTTTCTTCTCATATCATTTATCAGGTATTTATTTTAGTATCTCTGCTGACAAAGTAATTATTAGCCAGGCGATGTCGGTGTGCGGTGGGGGTTGTGAGCCGACTGACTTGTTCAGTAGGTGACGGATAGACCAGGGTGGATGGGAGAGGATTGTCTCATCCGTACGGTGTCTGATCTCCGCCAAACTCCCCCTTTTATAATTCATATCCCCAAATTTTAGTTTTCCCCCTTTTTGCGAAATGCTTTCCCCCTTTTTCAAATATTTCCCCCTTTTAACTTTCCCCGTTTTCAAATAGTTTCCCCCTTTTCGACTTTCCCCCTTTTCGACTTGCCCCTTTTCAAATAGTTTCTCCTTTTCGACTTTCCCCTTTTCAAATAGTTTCCCCCTTTTCGGCTTTCCCCTTTTCATATAGTTTCCCCTTTTCGAATCCCCCTTTTCAAATAGTTTCCCCCTTTTTAATTTCCTTTTCAAATAGTTTCCCTGTTTTCAGAATTACCCCTTTACAAATAATACCCCTTTTATTTTCAACCCATTTTGTAAAATTAATAGTTCCCCCTTTTTACAAATAATCCCCTTTTAACTTTCCTCCCCGCTTTTCACAAATAGGTTCCCATTTTAAATAGTTTCTCCCTTTTTAAATAATACTCCCTTTTTGTTTTTAATACTCCTTTTTGTTTGGGTACTCCCCGTTTTCCGTGCGTAGGCTTTACCAGTAAGCCTGGACCCTGGAGAGTACCGTGCACTCACTAGAGCTCATTTCGCTACATCCATTATTGGAAAGGCGTTCTACATGAATTTGGATACCAACGTAGGTAGATTTATAGCCTGTTGTGCAAGCGCCGCTAAATTCAATGGGTTAGGGATCCGTCAACTTTTATGCACGTTTATAGAGGGGCTGTACAAAGAGCAAATCCGATATGATTGATAAACCAAATGATGTTCAGAATGTTAAACGGGTGAAATGGCATGCATAAATATTTATGCTGGTCAAATTCATAGCAATGATGTTTGAAAGTCTGTATGTCAGAGATATGTCAGAGACAACAAACAACTGGCTGCCATTGTTACAGAAGCCTAGATAATAAGAATTGTTTGTGCTATATAATTATTCAAAAGTTGTTTTTTTAAAGTTAGCACCAAAGTTTAAAACAAGCGGTCTTTACAGTGAAATGACAATAAAAGCATACATTTATAAAACGGGCCTGGACAAAATGGGCATTGCATATTTATGACAAGTGTGGCTGTGTGATTTTATACAACTTTATTTTTAAGCCAGTTCCGAGTAATTTTCGCTATTCTTTGTTTGTCAACAATCCCGTTAACAATAAAAATGTGCTTTCTAATCAAAGGCTCTATGGCGTATATTCAATTGACCAGACAAATGAACCAGGGACTTCGGTCAGTGGTGCACGCCTCAAAAATCCAAAAAGAATTAGTAGGCCCTATAATTATGTTAGATGAAGAATTAAGTATAGCAATTAAGGGGGCACTACACCCCTGCCCAATTTTGTGCCTATTTTTGCATTTTTCTCAAAAATTATGGCGCATTGGGGACAAGTAAGATATGTATATTATAGGGCAAGGACTACAACTACTGCACTGGAAATTTTATTTCAGCACAGCCAACAGTTGTGGAGTTACAGTCAAAAATGAGGGAAACCCAATATTTGATCAATAAATCAATAACTACTTGCTTTGTTTTGCTGTATTTTCAGTACAGTAGTTGTAGTCCTTGCCCCTATAATATACATTATCTTACTTGCCACCAATGTGCTATAATTTTTGAGAAAATTGCAAAAATAGGCGCAACATTGGACAGGGGTGTAGTACCCCCTTAAGCCTAGTCTGTTTTAAAAGTCGAGACAAGTCCAAAATAATAACGATTAATAAGCCAATCTAATTGATTCGAATTCCAATCTCCTGGCCTTTTCCTGGGTCTTTATTTAGTTGCATGATATAATTCAGACTATGATTTTTCTTAAATGTAGATCTATATCCTATAGAATTCATAAATTACATAATAAGTATCATTTTATTCATTTTATTTAGCTCAAGAATTTGTATCAGACAATCACGTGCTTTCAACGTGTAGGCCGGACCTATTTCAATATCGAAGTACATGGGACGTGAATGCACGGTACTATAGATGGTCCGTGCCTGCTGGTAAAGCCTACGCATCGTGAAAAGGGGAATAAAAAAAGGAGTAAAAAAAGGGAATAAAAAATAAGGAGAAACTATTTTAATGGGGTAAAATCTGTAAAATGGTATTATGTAAAAGGTGAAAAGAAAATTCGAAAAGGGGAAACTATATGAAAAGGAGAAACTATATGAAAAGGGGAAATTCGAAAAAGGGGATACTATATGAAAAGGGGAAATTCGAAAAGGGGAAACTATATGAAAAGGGGGAAATTCGAAAAGGGGGAAACTATATAAAAGGGGGAAATTCGAAAAGGGGAAACTATATGAAAAGGGGAAATTCGAAAAGGGGAACTATATGAAAAGGGGAAATTCGAAAAGGGGGAAACTATATGAAAAGGGGAAAGTCGAAAAGGGGGAAACGATATGAAAAGGGGGAAATTCGAAAAGGGGGGAACTATTTGAAAAGGGGGAAAGTCGAAAGGGGGAACTATTTGAAAAGGGGAAAGTCAAAAGGGGGAACTATTTGAAAAGGGGAAAGTTAAAAGGGGAAATATTTGAAAAAGGGGGAAAGCATTTCGCAAAAAGGGGGAAAACTGAAAATTTGGGGAGATGAATTATAAAAGGGGGAGTTTGGCGGAGATCAGACACCGTACATCCGCCTAGCTAGTTATGAGCGAAACTGTTTCATGATAAAAGAAAATTACAGCACCAGGGTTCCAGACCCTGCATCAACTAGTTCAACCAATTGGCCTACCTACAGTAGTGCAGCATGACGCTGCAACTCTAAATCTAATCGGAAGATTAGTCGAGCCCAATTAGCGGAGCTGAAGCTGATAGACAATAATACATAATAATATACTGCACATGGTAATAATGACTTGGTAAAAATGATATTGAAACAATATTTATAATAAAGTTATGACTATAGTAGTACATTAACAGAGAAATTATTTCTGAATGCACATACAATGGACGATGAGGATATTGCTAAACACAAAGCGTGACATCGCGCAAATCGGGGGACAACCCGGGCGGGAAAAATAAAAGGTGGCGAAACGGACCGGAAGACATGAATACTCAATACCAATTTGCAGATTCCTTCATAATGTAGTAAGATCAAAATCAAGGTTTCGGCTTAAATTAAAGAGAGTCATTATGACTGGCATTGCTGACAAGCGAAGTAACCATTTTTATAATAGTAAAAAATGTGGCCAAATTGTTGGATAAATGGAAACATCTAAAATAGTTGTTGGCTCATGGTGCTTTAGTACAGGTATGGTGTTTTGGTCTTATCTGCGTATAAGCATCACAAATATATCCTTAACCATACTCCTTACACTAACAATAACCCTAAACATAACGTTAATCCTGATCCTAAACTCTAACTCTAAACCCTAAAACCTTAACCTTAGAATTCGTGATAATACTTACATGAAGGTAGAATTGGTGTTTTCCCAGATAATTATGGTCTACACGAGTGCAAATTGTTTGCTATTCCTGCATAAATTGAGTAACACCTTGTTTTAGTACATTGATCTCCAAGTCAAGAGAATTAATGCATTATATCAATTAAGCAAGGTAAACGCGCCCCGTTAAGCAGGTAAATGTCACTTTTTTTTTTATTACACTTCATACATATTCATGAGTAAATCAGGCACCATTATTGGTCAATCACAAATGACACGACCTATTTCACCGTGCGATAGTTTTACCTACCACCACGATAACCTCATCCCCGTAGTCAAAGGTCGACGTAATAAAACAAAATACTACATGGTTTGTATCGGGGAAATAGGGCTCGATATTTTCGCTCGGTACTGGCTTCGGGCCTATCACCTCTCACCCTCCGGGTTCGTATACTATAAGTTATTAAGACACTAAGACTTGACATTTAGTATGGAATATTTTTACACAAAATTCCACGACTGGTTCCACCCAGCTAACAATTTTTCGTTGTTACAACGTTGTCTAAAAGTTATATTAAGTCGTACAAACGTAATATATGGACGTTGTAAGTACGTAAATTTGTGAACTCGTGTTGTGACAACGTTATTCCCGAACAATAATTTAACGTCATTATGACGTCGTTTCGACGTCAAGTTGTGAACGAAACAACGTCACTATGACGTTATATCATCACAACACGAATATGAGTTCACAAATTAACGTAATTACGACGTCCGTAGATTACGTTGTATCGGGGTCAGACCATGACATTTATACGGCGTTGTAATAGCGTGCTTTATACGTCGAAACAACGTCATAAATTTGGGTACTAACGACGTCCGTAGATGACGTTGTATCTGGGTCAGTTCTTGACTTAACCACGTGCTTTATACGTCGAGACAACGTGATTATGACATTTTATTAACATCCGGCAACAATGATGCTCAATCCCAAAAAGGGAGAGCGTATAAAAATTCAAAGTTTAGAACTTCAGAAATAATAATAATAATAATAATAATAAAAACGCATTTATGGGGCGCCTTATGCCAGAACTGACCTCAAGGCGCCTTACAATGATATACTAAACTACAAATATAAAATATCTTAAAAGTACTATCTTTTAAGCTACAACAATGATAACAATATTGGCAAGCAAAATATATATACAAAAGTAAAAGACAGATCATAATGGCAACCACATAAAAGACACAGGTCTACCACAAAGGCAGGCATATTATACATAAGTGATAAGCAAGATAAGTAAATTACACAATAAACCAAAATAGACATATCAGAGAACAGCGTGAGTCCAGCAAACAATGAATTAAACGAGCCAGTCCGTGATGGTTAACCTGAACAGATGAGTCTTGAGTAGGCCCTTGAACTGCGAGATGGTGGCAGCATTCTTAATGTTCAAGGGCAATTGATTCCACAATCTCGGGGCCGCGACAGCAAAAGACCGAAGTCCGTAAGAATAGAAGTCGTTACTTTGCGTTTCACGCCTAAAGGCGATCGTCAGACGACACGATGGAAACATTTTGGCTGGACAACAATCGCCTTGTAATGGAAGAATTTACATTCCATGGTGTCAACATCTAAAATTTTTTCAGATACGTATTTGCGTAACGTTTTCTGAACGTATTATTCAAACGTTGTCACCAGGTCTGGTCAAAAATTGCATCAACGTCGAAACAACGTCATTACAACGTCATAATGATGTTATGTCAACGTCCAAAAATCAACGTCGAAAACAACGTTGTCACTACACGAACGTCGTGAATACGTAGTGTGTTAGCTGGGATTGACTCATTTCGTTGCTCATTCCCTGCTCATTTTACTCATTGATATGCTCATTGACTCATTTCACTCCTCATTGACTCATTTCACGGCTCATTTACTCATCTCCTGCTCATTTACTCATTTCCCCGCTCATTTACTCATTTCACCGCAAAATTGACGTGTTTGATGCAATTGGCGCATTTGAGGAGAGGTCAAAGAGGGTCAAAGATCGTGTAGGGGCACTCAGGGTCGAACGTCACTTCCGGGTCAAAGGTCAATTCTGCATGGTAGCACCTCTAAGTTTTACTTCGATACTTTTGAAATTTTTTTTGAATTTATTTATTTTCAAAATGGCGGTATTTCCGGTTGACCTTACAAAATGGCGGCACTTCCGGTTGACCTTTGTTCACTACCGGTTGACCTTTGACCTAATTTTACCTTGGTTGACCTTTGACCTTGGTTGACCTTTGACCTCATGAATATTAAGTAGGCTCTAAAGACGTACTTACTACTCTTCCCTCGCGTCACATGATTAGATTTCAGATTTTAAAATTGAGTATCCGATATGTGAAAAGGGAAAAGGAGGCAAAGATTTTTTGGTATTTGGCAGACCATTTTGAGAATTCACCACCATATACATAATTATTGCACAATCCAAATGTTTCCATGTGCATTAAGGGGGCTGTCATTTTCTCCAGAAAGGGGGTCATTATGCCGGTGACCTGAGTCAATTTTTATGACCCCTCTATTGCAGGCTGAAATTTCTTTTTGACCCCTTGTCTCGGATAGAACATTTTTATGACCCTCCTTGCGCACACATAACAGTTTTTTCCGAAAAGGTCAAGATATGTGCGCGGCTGTGCGCTTAACGGAAAGAAGGTGCATGGAGCGCGCAAAGATTTTGATTGTAAGTATATCGAATGTAGGCCCCCCAAAATTAGGATTGCAATTAAAGATTGTACACAAATTTGATGGAAAGTGAAAAGGATGTGCGCCCAGCGCGCCAGAAAATTTTAATAATCACATGCCCATTGTATAACAACCCCCCCAACTTAGCTGTAAACTAATTAGGGGTGACGAGTGAGTGGCGATCACGTTTTATACTTCCCGCATATAACTGACTATTTTAACTTGATCTTCAATAGATAGCACTACTGGAGCTCAAAATTACACCATCGATTTAATTTAATTTAATTAAGTTATCGTCAGTTAGTAACAATACGGATCATACTGCAGTTACTGTCCGTTTTCCTATACACAATACACAGTGCTCTTTCCCATTGACGCGTGACCTTTACAAATAGCCCTACGTTAACAGTATGGGGATATGACTAGTTAACGTCGCTGTGTGAAAAATAACCGGCCAATATTAAAAGTACTCTTCTAAAGTTCTAGAAAATATAGTTTTTAACATGTCCTAAATTTTAGCTAATTTAGATGTTTGGAAATATTCGTACTTTGGTGTTTTAGTTAATGTTATAGGTAATAGTACATTGCCTAGTTAACGTCGCTGTGTGAAAAATAACCGGCCAATATTAAAAGTACTCTTCTAAAATTCTAGACAATATAGTTTTGTAACATGTCCTAAATTTTTAGCTAATTTAGGTGTTTGGAGAGGGTCGTACTTTTGTGTTTTAGGAAGGACATGTAAACGACAGATAACACCAAAAATATGAAGAAATTATTTCCAAACCGTGTTAAGTCAAAAATCATTATGTTGCTCATTTTCAAGAATGCTGGTTTACAAAAAGCACGCCATTGTCTGATTTCGTGAACAAAGCCACACATAACATTGTTTCCTTTCGTTTCCTTTATAATCGGTTACCCAACTGAAGCTATGAATACCAGCTTTATTGCGATATCGCACATGAAAACAGTCACTTGTGCACAACCAGAGAAGATCCGATTTAATCAGTTGAGCTGTTTCAATGAGTGTTATCTTGGTTTAATAGCTTTTAATGGGGTTAAGTCCTGCAAAGGTCGAGATGAATTCTACTGTAGACATGACTGACTGCATCATGTTTACCATAACTTTATACTAAAGGAAAATGTGGCGAGACATGCCGTAATTTGCTCGATTCTGGTGCCGGTGTCTATAAAGCTCCTGCATTGATTTACATGGGCAACAATAAAATTGCAATATCTCAAGAACCGAATACCGTATGAAACAAACTTTAATAAAGCTTTTACATTTCTCTATCTGTTTTATGTCATTTGGTGTTTGTTGAATTCGTGTGGTTTTGCTCTCAACAATACAGATAGCTCAAATTTAAATGCCCGTTGGTTGTCGTTTTTGTCTGCTGAACGAGATAAAGCGATATTTTATAGAATCATGTTACATGTGTGCTATCTTCTGAAGATCAAATTAAAATGTTGCGACATTTTGATTTGGTTTATAATGTTATTTTTAAAATTCATCTGTTTTTTTGTTCTAACTACTGAATTGGTATATAACTGAAATAAAATGCAGGCCTATGTTGTAATGTTTGTCCCTTGAGCATGTTGAGCGAGATAGAGTGAAATTTTCGAATCGAATTAGGCCTACTGGTGCTATATCTACTGAGAATCAAATGAGAGATCAAATTTAAAGTGTTGCGACATTTTGCTTTGATTTAATTTTCAATTCATGTGTTTTCTTTCTTATCTACTGAAGATAGCTGAAATAACACGCAGGCCTATGTTGTCATTTTTGTCTACGACCACCCACACGATATCTGTGAATGTACAAAAGAGTGACAATTACAAAAAAAAAGAAAAAAAAAAAGGGGGGGGGTGGCCTGGGGCACTCCCACTTTGGAGGTGACGCGTATGTAGGGTTGTTAAGACCCCTTTTGAACTAAAAATTCGATTTTCGAGGTATTTTGACGCTGTTTCGGCTCTCACCCAAAGGTTCCAAAGGTCATGTTCTCACCCAATGACCCCATATTTTTTACAATTTGCTCTCACCTAATGCCAAATATCATGCTCTCACCCAATGACCCCATATTTTTTACATTTTGCTCTCACCGAATGCCCCTTACTGCGAAAGTGCCAGCCCTACGCCTATATCCATTTCATATTGAAGTGCCCCCCCGGGAGGTGGAAGAGGGTGGGAGTATACAAAGTGTCTCTCACATCTCAAGAGACAGAGGGATAAAAACTACAATAAGTTCGTAAGGGAACAAACCAAAAGATTGATGACGTCCTATAAACTAAACTAGTTTTGTTTAAGGGGGAGGGGGTAAAAATACTCGATTACGTTTTTACAAAAACATCGGTCTGAAGAATGTGTTGGCCAGGCGCATATTGAAGTGCCCCCCCCCCCCCGGAGGTGGAAGAGGGTGGGAGTATAAAAAGTGTCTCTCACATCACAAGAGACAGAGGGGATAAAAACTACAATAAGTTCGTAAGGGAACAAACCAAAAGATCGATGACGTCCTATAAACTAAACTAGTTTCGTTTAGGGGGGAGGGGGTAAAAATACTCGATTACGTTTGTACAAAAACATCGGTCTGAAGAATGTGTCATTATTATTATTATTATGTCAAAATTGTCAACATTTCATTATTACGTTTCTGGCAGGGAGGGAAGGGGTCGGCCGAGAAACGAAACTAGTTACGTTTATAGGACGTCATCGATCTTTTGGTTTGTTCCCTAATATATCCCCTATTGCGTCGGTTTATTGGGCCTACGATGATGTTGGCCAGGCGCGTTGAGGTGCACAGACAAAGAACTAATGATTTTGCAAGATCTACAAAATATGTGCGCATCCAATCACCTCAACGCATCGCGTCCTTCATCACTTTAGGCCTTTAGATCTCGGGGATAGGGTTAATTTCCCTTGCTAGAGGATCCCCTCAATGTTGACGCCTGTATGTGGGTTTCTGATCAAATGAACATCATATTTGGCCATTTTAGCCACAAAAGTGCCAATATTGAATTTATTCCACTTTTGCACCATATTTTACCAGTTTAGCTTCAATATAGCAAACTTTTTGCGCTCATTTGTAGCATAAACTTATTCTGTCACCCAAAACCCAAAAGTGCTGGATTAACTATATTACAAGGAATGTTTTTGCAACCCCATCCCCCTGAATGTTAAAAAGAACAAGAGCTATATAGAAAGTCATGCGAGACATGACACACAAGCCGACCTGTTAATGGGTCAAGTTTGAGCAATTTAGAAATTTGACCTTTGACCCCTAAACTTTGACCTTTGGGGTCATAAATATTTTTAACATGTTTAGAATGTCGTAAGAATAATTTCTGTTGAATTTGAGCTCGATTGGACCAATTTTCGAAATTTGACTTTTGACCCCTATAACTTGACCTCTGGGTCATGGATGGGGTCAACTGCTCTTGCATTGTGCTTAGGATGTCATAAGAAATATTCCTGGTGAATTTCAGCTTAATCGGAACTTATACATGGATTTTGATTTTTTTTAAATTTTTTATTGACCTTTTGACCCCCTTAATGACCTTTGACTTCAATGGAAAAAAAACCTTACGTACACCGACAAAATGCATTGTTCCAATTTTAATTAAAAAATTCTACTATGTTTAGTTGTCGAGATAAAAATTCTTAAAGTTATATAGCTAAAAACAGGAAGTGACCCCTTAATGACCATTGACCCCCAAAATAAAAATACTATGCATACATCAGGTAGCACTGATTTATGTATGATGGTTATATTACTCTGGTCTGTTTACATTAAGAGATAAATTTTTTGAACATTTTTGATAATTTTAGTTTTTGACCGGAAGTAACCCCTTAATGACCTTTGACCCCAAAACTGTAGGCATCCTAAAGACCCTGGCTAGTAGCGATGCATGTGTGTTAATGGCGACCCTCTGCTATATAATTTGCAAAGACAGTGATTTTTTGAATATTTTTTACAAATTTTTCAGACTTTTACCGGAAATGACCCCTTAATGACCTTTGACCTCAAATCTGTTTACAAGTTTTAAGCACTGGTTAACGTTGATTCATATGCATGAGTCACATGATCATTGCATGTAATTTGTGGAAGGAGTAGCATTTTTTGTGAAATCAACATTTTTGACCATAAGGTCAAGGTCAAAGGTCACAGCCAGGTCAAAGTCAAATGGAAGGTTTTGCCTAACCCATTGGTCATTTGGGTCAAATATGGTTGAAATCTGTCAATGCCTGGCGGAGCTAGAGCATGTTGCCAGAAGAAAGAAGAAGAAAGAAAGAATTGGAAGAAGACAGAACAAGCCGACGTTCGTCGTCGGCTTGTAAATATATGTCACTTTTCATCGAAACCAATTGAGATTAGCCAAAGAGCAGGGTGGCAAGTCAGTCCCCTTCCCTGAATCCCTGCTCAGTCGACAGATAATGTTGTGACAAATTTTTCGATTTGCCTCTTCTTTTTAGTTACTTTAGGCCCAAAATTAACCCCATTTTGGCCACGGTATTAAAATGCTAAATTACCGAGCGCTTCACGCGCATTTATCTCGGTAATCCCATTCTGTGATCTGCGAGACGTCCCCTTACTTGGAAATTCCTTTTTTTTTAATCTGGAATTTGAAAACGAATCTAAAAAAATGAGAGTTATAATTCCATCCTTCCTAACATAACATATTAGTGCTATAGGGCAGCTCCTGTGATGCCTGGAAAAACACAAAACTTGTGTACTGGATCAAAATACCGGGACAAGATTAACCAAAAGTCGTAAAGGCCTATGACACGATTTTAGGGCACATTATTGTCTTCAATTTTGTTCATTTTAGCATTGAAATTGTAATTTTTTTCGCGATATTTTTTTTTAGTAGCAGCTGGGACGATTTGGAAATTTTGCCCCCTGGCTTGGTGACTCCGGTACATCCCCCTTTAATTTTAGCATTGAAATAGCAAATTTTCTTGCGCTACGTGCGCACTTTATCAAATTTTCAAAGGGATTCTGGAACAGCTTGGATTACAGTTGTTGGAGAGGGGTGTCTTCTATCTGAAGAGCCAGAGGTGGCAATCATGTTGCCGTTAAAAGGTAAATCCGGCCATATAGGCCTACCAGTAAAATGTATTTCTCTACCCCCCCTTAGAAGATGGTCTAGCGACGGCCCTGAGTGCCAGTCAAAGACGCTGAAGGATAAACACGTAGCCAAATATTGATCAAACTATGGAAGTGCTAGAGATGATCAAACTAATTCATTAATCCCAATTTGTCATACAAAGCACAATTTATTGCTTCATTTTTTATAGGCTAGGCCCTATATATTCTGGTGTATTGTATAATGTGTTGAATTAAAATCTATCTATCTCAGGGATGATTTTCTTTCAGAAACAAGACTTGGAGTCTCAGGGTTGTCTGGACTTAGTGTAAAAATAAAAAATTGGGAACCAATAATAATCATGATAATAGGTGTGCATAGGCCTTGAGGTTTCTTTTATGCTCAATTATCTTATATAAGAAAACAATCTTTATCTCTCACTTCGTGGTCAGGTGATTTGAAAAATATTTTCAGAAATTAACAGGTTTAATATAACTGATTTAGCTTATTTCATTTATCCTGCAAAATGAGAAAATTTGGGGTCACCTGACCTAAAGTTGATTTTGTGAATGTATTGGATTCTATTCTGATATTTTCATGAGCATGTTTGTGGATATTCAATTATGCATGTTAGCATATTTATGTGAGATATATGGTAAGGATAGTGGCATAGTGTTCCTTATTAATGACATTCATATTTGATGCATTGTAACAATTTTTACCACTGTTTTATGGTAAACAAGTGTGTTAAAACATGGAAATGGTTGTAGGAAGTAATGTGTTTTCTGAAATTTGGTTAATTATTAAAATGACAAAGAAAATGTAAGTTTTTGTATGTTTGTATATATAAAACAATATTGTAGCACTGGGCAGTGTATTAATGACATGATCATATTTTACGAAAAATGGTGTAGGGATGAAAATCTATCATGTTTTGGTTGAAATCACATTAAACACGTCACGTGTTCAAGATTAGGTATGTAATTGAAAATCCTAAACACATCTTGGCTAAACACATTGTCCTAAACATGTCATGTGTTGAACAGCATGTTTAGAAACTAAACACTATAGTGCCCAGGTCAACTAAACTTTATAGTGTTTAGTTGCTAAACGTGGTGTTGACTGCGGTAGAAAGTAAACGTGTCACAGTGTGTAATAAGTGTTACATGTAATTAAACATGTCACAGTGTTTAGTTTCTATAACAGCCAACATCATGTTTAGAAACTAAACACTATAGTGTTCAGTTGACCTGGACACTATAGTGTTTAGTTTCTAAACATGGTGTTGACTGTTATAGAAACTAAACACTGTGACATGTTTAGAAAATAAATACTGTGACACGTTTCATAAGTGTTACAAAAAGGTGTTTAGAATCTAAACGCTTAAGTTTTGCAGTGAACGTACCGCTTGTCTTGAGTCACTGAAATTCCAATGTAGTAACTGGATTCCTTGCCCTATAATGTACATACCTTTTGTTACCAGTGTGTTATTATTTTTTGAGAAATATGCAAAAATAGTAAAAAATGTATCAAGGGGTGTAATACCACCTTAAGTTCAAATAAATATGATTCAGTGATCTAGCCACTAACTTAATCATTTTTATGTACAAATATTAGAACTGAGCCCCTGTTTTATTCAGTTTAGAGGGTCATTTTTGAAATTTATCAACAATCATGGGGGTTTGGGAAATATTAAAGGTTTGGTATACATTCAATACTGAACCAACATATTAGATGAAGCTAAAAAATGAGAACTTTCAACACATTTCCGAGGTGGTGTGATCAATCTCTGTATGTACTGTTAAAGTACAAACCTATACCCCCCAGGCCTATACCTATATACAATAACGTACAACAGTTTTATTCTACATCTTCTATTTACGTTTTACATGATTTGATTAAAATAAATTATTTAAAAAGCACCTAATCAAAAGTTCCAATGCATTTCTCCATCCAATTGAGGCACCGATTTCCGATGAAAGCATTTAAAGAAAGAATACATGTTATAGGTCATAACCAAAAATGTCATTTATTATTATTGGGGTTGGGGTATTCCATTTGAAATTCACACCCCTCTGGAAGATTTTGGAAATATCTTCCTTCAAATGTCATTGGTCAGGATTAATCATTTTGAAACCCATACCCCTCTGTATTATGGCTTTACTTATATTTTCCACAGCTGGAGTGAGTAGGCCTATTACAAATGGAAGTTACCTAATTGTCTATTCTATTCAGAACTCATACTCCCTCTGTGGAAGACTTTAGCTAAATCTTCCACATGGGTAGTGTGGATTTTAAATGGAATAGCCCATTGCAATTGCAATATCCAAATGCTATGAAAAGTGAAAATACAAATATTCTTACTTTTAATGAAATAAACAAGACTCAGATCATAGTTGACAGTTTTGATCTACCTTAGCCAAGGAAAATTACTCATTTTATTTATTACAAAATGCCATTTAACATTATCCGATTTATCATTAACTTGCCAGACAACAAGGATAGATCGTTTCAGTAAGTGTTTTCACCTTCTTCTCTTTTTTCAATTTTAAACATCAATGATCCAAGGACCCACTCCCGGGACCCACTAGAAACAATGAATACATTGCGATTTGAAATATTAAGGCGAGTCGGAGACCAAGTCATCTTGGTCTAGTTTTGGGATATGCTTCAATAAAACTAATGCAGTATATTATAGCGTCAATGAGGCCACTGGTCACATACCCGTTACGGCTAGTATTTAGTAAGCAAGTTTCCGGACAATTTCTGACCGGATAGAATTTATCCGCCAATATACCATAGGCTACATCTGTACTGTTCCCACTATAAACACGCTGAATAAGCCTTAATATCTCACGTATTACGTATTGAACCCATCCTTTTTCTATTAGTGTGAGCGTTATTTTTCTCAAGCACTGGTTATCTCCCCAGCATCTTACCCAGGGGTAGGACCGGACGTCAAAGATGACCATAGAGGGGGGTCCACCATTGGTTTCTACAATAAAATCAATGATTTTCATTTCGCTCTTGTAAAATTATTTCAAGAGCTACTGACTTTTTACTCATTTCCATTCATATTGAGAAGTTAATTCAATGAAAATCGCATTTTTGTTGAATTTTTACCCGAAAATCAATTTTGTCTATAGGCCCTACTTTTGTACATAACCAGAATTCCCCAAATTTGCATGGGCGCACCTGGGGGCACTTAACACAAAATGACCATACTTCGCAGCTCCGAAAGACCACCTTTTACCGGTACACCGTCAGCTCCCAAAGACCCACCACCTAAATTGTTTTGATGTGCTCCCACACCCCCGGGTGGGCGCCCTCACATTATATCATTATAGCGACATTATGTGGAGAATGTTTGTACTTATTTTGGTATCACTGGATAAAGAGACACATAGTTATACATTGTTGCCAATACGCGGATTTAGGGTTTCTCTACCGGAAGTCAATTTGTGCCGAAATTCTTTCCCACAATTCAATATGCGTATTTTTATGCAAAGTTGGCTCTTCAGCCCTTCGCCGAATTTCACATTTTTTTTATCCCTTGATACGAGCATAAGCATGTAAATTTATATAGATCCGGAATGTTAATATGGGGTCATTTTCAGGGCCGGGTCATCGTTTTTGAAGTGAAATAAGTTAGTTGCTAGCTTTTACGGAAACTTGCCGAATGCAGAGTACATTGCCTAGGGGGTCACTCAACTTTGGAAGTGACGGTATGTGCCTGTCAATAGGCCCCCTCTTTTGGAGTCGACTATACCCGATGGCCCCCTTTTTTTTAAAAGCCATACCCGCTGACCCCCCCCCTTTTTTTTTTTTTTTTGGTTGCGGCTAGGCTACCCAATGACCTCCTTTTTTTTTTGATTCATCAAAATGTCACAAAATAATGCCGAAACTTTCAAATTCTCTTATTTCAACAAACTTGTATTGGAAATTTAGATCATTTTTCACATATTTTTAACCCGATCACCCCTTTTTTCAAAATCTTATACCCAATGACCCCTTTTTTTTTTTTGCTTGTACCCAATGACCCCCATTTTTTTAAATAACGTTTTGTGCCCGATATGCCCCTACTTCATGTACTTCGCGACGCTGGTATAGGCACATACCCGTCACTTCTAAACTTGAGCCCCCCCCCCGGGTACATTGAAGCATATTATTTCCAAAATGGGTAATATGTTGATTGATTGTTGATAACTATTTTTATCTTTCAATAAAAATGTTTAGGAACGGCCTTAAAAGTAATTTCTTTCGAGGTTGTCGCTAATTCCTAACCTAGTCCTTCCAGAAGGACTCAACAGCTAGCACCACATATCACGTGGTCTGACGGCGTGGATAGTAGGTCAGCCGGCTTAGATAGTCCTTCGGCCGGTGTGGATATTGTCCTTTCTAGAAGGTCTATCCTCTCCTTGACATGTTTTACTGAAAGATAAAAAAGAGATTCAAGAAGACTGCCCTTCAGGTGTTCTTTATCACCAAAATATTATTATTTATTACGTTTAAATTTTGAGCATTTATAAAGCTTTTAAAGAGATTATGATGAGATAATTAATTGTATTTAAGAGTACTTACCTTCAAAATTGCAAATGAAACGAACATTAAAAGCTTTATTAAAAACGTTATGAAAGAAATTTGGCTTATAGCTTATGCTAAATGAGTTTCAAATTGTCATCAAAACACCTTTTGAATTTTGAATGTCCAAAAAAATATGCAAGAGGTGTCAGGCTAATATAAATTACTTTTTTTTTATAGTAGTGTTTCTTTTATTCTTGTACTATTATGTCTCATCAAGGACCACAGTGGAAATATGCTTTTATGTATTCTGTTCTATGTTTTTAATCCTTGTTTTGAATCCTAAATAAAATGATATGAAATGAAAGTGTTCTGCCTGTTTATAAAGACCGATTATCTTCTGACCGTCTCACTGTTGCCGAAGACCGTACCAGTCACGTTGCATGCACTATTGAACCAGTTACCCAGAACCAGCATCGGCAGTTGAACCTTGCAACACCTTTCAGGTTTTCTGGCAATCATTTGTCCTGATCTGAGTTTTGCCGTGCTGCTAAACAAGTAAGTGCCTTAAAAATGTTATGTTTTTCTTGTTATTTTTGTAATGTTAAAAACAAAATTCACTTCAGTCACGTTGCATGCACTATTGAACCAGTTACCCAGAACCAGCATCGGCAGTTGAACCTTGCAACACCTTTCAGGTTTTCTGGCAATCATTTGTCCTGATCTGAGTTTTGCCGTGCTGCTAAACAAGTAAGTGCCTTAAAAATGTTATGTTTTTCTTGTTATTTTGTAATGTTAAAACAAAATTCACTTCAGTTCAGCGTAGTGAAATCTGCCCCCTGAGCACTACCTGCCGATCTAACATTGCCTCTGATTGGTCAATTACATGATATCTTCACTTTAATCACCAATAAGAATGGAGCTTTGCAAATAATTCACCCCAATTTTTTTGCGTGGTGAAATTATTCTAACAATGTTGCTGATTTTTGGTCAATCGGCAGGAAGTTCTCATGGGGTTAAGGGATCTGGAATATCCAATGAGTGTTTTGAGCGTTTCGACAGTATTTTTTGTGGGACATGAGAGCACATCAGACATATCGAATTGCATTCTAAATACGAAGAATGTCTTTCTGATATCAAATAATTTTCATTTTTGAAATTCACGATATAATACAAATTTTATGACAAATTATTAAAATTTGATATTTTTCACATTTTGATATATAACAGTCTCCGAAGTAAATGTTATAAATCTAATGACATATTCTTAAAGTGTATGTAGCTTGGAGGAAAAGTCGACGATCAATTGAAAATTTTGACCTTTCATATTGAAGATATGGATTTTTTCCCAAAAATCCATATCTCCAATACGAAAGGTCAAAACTTTCAATTGATCGTCGGCTTTTCATCCCACCTACATACACTTTAAGTATAAATCATCAGATTACTTCGAGTACTGTTAAATATCAAACTCAATTTTTTAATTTTTTGCCATAAAATGTGTATTACATTGCGAATGTCAAAAAATCAAAATTATTTGATATCAGAAGGACGTACATTCATATTCAGAATGCAATTCGATGTGTCTGATGTGCTCCAATGTCCCACAATAAATACTGTCCAAACGTTCACACCCCATCCCTTAAAGGCCCTGTTAATTTGAAAGTTTGTCTCAAAGCTCATCTGGGTTCAACATCTAATGCGGAATGCGTTTTTATTTTAATATTTCATTTTTTAAATTTCAATTATAATAAACGTAACAAGTCGACTCTTAAAGGGGCATTTCGTGATCCACAGCCTCATCCCCCCACTTTTCTCAAAAAATGTTGAGATTTTTATATCACTGGAAACCTCTGGCTACAAAATATTTCTTGCAGATTAATTCGTTTTGCAAAGATATCGTGAAATTTGAATTTCGTTCTGGTGCACCAGAACGAAATTACAACGCATTGTCTATGGAGCAGTGTAATACACATAATCATACATAAACTCGCAAACGCAAAATCGGAATCAACTGAAATTTTGGGAATATGCTTTTTGGATATGTACTGAAAAATGTCATAAAAAGAGGATGCTAGGATCATGAAACACTTCTTTAATTATTTTGTTTCTTTCCTATTTACAGATACACTTTGTTGCCAAAGTCAAAACACACAAGATGAGGGGGTTGGTCATTGCGTACGTGGTCCTTTTTTCTGCCGCTATTGTAAATTCAGTTTGGGGTGCAGGTGAAGGTAAGTAGAACAATGTCTTCAAAAAAGACCTGGCCGACTGGCACATATGAGATGCAGTTGTTTTAGGGAACACTCTATGAACAAGTATGAAATGCATTGTGAAGACGCATATTATCACCTATTCACTGCCCGTACGTTGAACGCAATATTGTTTTCACGAGGTGCGTTTTGGGCTCTTATGCGAGGGTCATTCAAAAAGTTCTACCTCCATCGTCACATCTCTGTTATCTTACATGCCAGGAAGTTGGAATTTCTCATGAATTTCTCAAAATTTCTCATAAACTCTTTCTAGATTTGTGGATTCAGGACACAAATGCAATTTCCATCCATTTTGATATTTTGGCGCTTTTTTCAAAAAGTGCTCATTTTTGCAGAAATCTGCCGTGCTAGTTGGATTCCTTGTCTCATTTCCTTTCTGAAAATGTATATTTTATGTACTTATCATCATTACTTTTAAAGATACAATACAAAATAAAGTTTACAATTTCCGAATTTGAATGATCCTGCGTGCCCCAAGATGTGTTGGTTAAAGTGAATACAGATTTGGTATGTCGGAAACGGCTTTAAAAGAAGGGCAAATTCTAATGCAGAGTACATTGCCCGGGGGTCACTCAACTTTGGAAGTGACGGTATGTGCCTGTCAATAGGCCCCCTCATTTGGAGTCGACAATACCCGGTGACCCCCTTTTTAAAAAGTCATACCCAATGACCCCTTTTTTGCAGCTACCCACTGACCCCTTTTTTTGGTTGCGGCTACCCAATGACCTTTTTTTGGATTCATCAAAATGTCACAAAATAATGCCGAAACTTTAGCTTCAAAATGGCAAAATTTTCCGCGCGCTTCGCGCGCCTTTGTACCATAAACTTATTATGTCGCCAAAAGGTGTTTTTCCAAGCCCATCCCCCAATGTCAAAAAGAAGTCTACGTCACTGTATAATATTATAGACCCACACGATGTGCCTTACTGAGGTTGGAAATCTTTCTTTAGCGAACTATGTTAGTTTGAAACGCTAAAAATTCAACAAAAAAAAAGCTCACGAGTGAAGTTAATAGATGTAAAAAAAAATCTGATAGGCACAATTTCATCCCTAATTTTAACACCAGGATTTTTTTCAAGGTAATAGCAAGGCACTATTATAGTTTTATCTGACATAACTGAAACAAATACGATTATTGCATTTTATTTGACCGAGAAAATTAATTTCAAAGTAGAAAAGTGTATCTCAGAAAAGTGTTGATTTCAACATGTATCGATCGACTTCCAGCACGACTATGCATAACAATAGAGGGTGGTCAATAGCGTTCTGAGTGATAACGTCATGATGTAATACACGGATTCATTGGTTGCTAGTGTCTGAATACTTCATTTGCATCCAATCACTTACCGTTTTAAGAAACATCACATCACTAACTCCATATAATTACGGAATCCACAATCTAATCATTTTGATAACGCTGATTAATTAACGATATAGACTCTAAGTCTAACACACTGTTTCAAATGAATTTGTTTTTGAGATATACATTTTTTTTTTGGAAAAATTAAATATCGCAGCTTGAAAAAACAATAGAATACATAAGAAATATCACAGGTTGAAAAACAATAAAATACATAAGAGATTCTAATTCACGAAGTTACATTTTTGACCATAACTTAGGTAATTTTCCCCTGTCTTTAAATATATCATTTCTAATTTAAGCCCTTGCAAAGGCATATTCCCCCTTAATCGTACCCCGGACGCGAACTAGTCTTATATTTCTGTCTTTCGTTAATAGTGCGGGTGTATACGGTGCCAACAGAGTGCGGAGCACCACTATAAATATGTATATATTTTAAAAAGAAATTTGATGTTACTCATTGTAATTCATCCTTTTGCCGGTACATCCCTTTTAAAGGGACTTTTATTACAGAAAATTACCGACTATCCAGATCACCCTGTAGCCCACACCGCTTACGCCAGCTCACAAAGAGCTTTAGGGCCTATGTTTCTGAAAATAATGCAACACATTTTGAGAGTTTAGCCAAATCTTCATAAACATGATAAAATGTCTGATCCTGCTCATTCTTCATGTACAATCTATTTCCCATGCCTAAATGAGGATGAATCGGGGCCTAATAGTTGGGTTTTAAGCATTTTCTAATGTATTACATTAAGTCACATGGCACTTTTTCACTTTTTGAAACACTGATTGTTTTCCAGCGGATAAGAGATTTTTGGCAAGCATAGAGCACTTAATCAATATTGCTGCTAACCTTGGTACTCCTAGTGAAATTTCCCTGATAGGTAAACCTACCAGCCAAAGTTCTACAATGGATACTCACCGGAGCACCTCTGACCACGCAGTGGACGGCAACACCAACGGAAATTTTTTCTCTCTCTCTTGCACACATACAGGTGAGAAAGTTGAATTGTAAATAACTTTGTGAAAGAGATGTAAATAACTTTGTGAAAGGGATGTAAATAACTTTGTGAAAGGGATGTAAATAACTTTGTGGAAGGGATATAACTTTGTGAAAGGGATGTAAATAACTTTGTGAGTGCCCCCCCCTGACAGAAAAAAAAAATGAAAGAGAAAATCAGGAGGGCAAAGGAAAAAAAAAAGGGCAAGGAGCCCCTTTTCTATCAAAATTCAGGGCCAAAATAGTGTAAAATACAGAATTTGTCCGCGCTAGGCGCCCACATTGTAACAATAAATCCCTTTTTTAGCCGGATAATGGGCGAAAATAGTGTAAAATACCATTTTTTTTCGCGCTACGCGCGCACATCATAAAGCCCTTTTCGGGAAGCTTGAAGACATACAGTCTCTATGTATTGTATGATGCAACTGCAATTTTTTTTTTTTTTGCCCCAAAATTTTATTCCCCCCCCCCCCTGACCAAGAAAGCTGGCTATGCCCCTGCCCCGGATGATACGACACGTCCGCTTATGCCAGTAACTGATAAAAAAATGTAACATTTGAACTGTTTTCTTGCTTTTTCTGTACAGCCATAATATATAAATACGAGTATGAAATGATTCCAAATGACTTGATGCAACAAGACTAATAGACCTAAAATGTCTTATTTATTTCTTTTCTGTGTTTAGCACCTGATAACGTAGGAAACCCTTGGTGGGCCGTTGACATGCAGCAAGAGGAATGTGTTGGTCTAGTTGTCCTCTACAACAGAGCCGATTGCTGTCGTAGGTATTAATAATAGACTTACAGCCAGGTGGCCCATGGTCACAGGTATTTACTTGCTTACAATCATGGCGTAGCGTCATAGCCCCCCAACGATTTGAAAAATTAGACAATCCCATGGGAAAATTGCCGAAAAATAGCTTGTGCCCCCATAATCAGACCGGTCCCCCCTCCCCCTCTCCTATCGCGGCATTGCTATTTTGGGTACGCCTGGAGTGAATTCAAGTTTTTCTCACCCTGCTGACGCCGTCGGAGCCTACTCACCCTGGCTTTACTTGTTGTCGGTCAATTTCCCGGTATAAAAGTCATATAGTCCCCCCCCCCTAATACTTTTCAAAATAAGTCAAAAAATATTTTACGAAATGTAGAATACTAGAAATGTAAAAAGAGATGTATAGCCCTATTTGTTATACACATGTGGACTAATTTATAGCGTCACACATCGTTCAGTCACAATGGTTAATTGTCTAAGAAAAGAGGCCGTTTTAAAAGTTACACCTGAGTCCATAGCAGTCAGGTTTTCTTTAACAAACACGTGAATAGACCTGCCCTACTGTATTGTTGAACATATGAGAGTATTTAGATTATAAACATTCAACATGTTTACTTTCAAATTGTTAAGAAAGTAAACACACCAAATGTTTACAAAGTAAACATAATTATGTGCATTTACTTTGTCATACCATGCATACGTTTACTCTTTGACTGTGACACGATCTGGTCCTTAGGGGCGGTCAACGGAGGCATTTTTGAAAATTGAGTTACATGTACTGTAATTATTACATTATACATAGGCCTACAATAGGCTATCATTTACTGAAAACACCAAAGGTCTAGCATACTTCGTTCTAAAGTTAAGAAGTTTTTTGATTTTCTTATTTATTTTATTGTTTTTTACTCGATATTTTTTCCTTTATCTCAGTTTCGAATTTGCCGCCTTTGGCCCCCATGGACCAGATCATGAATATGTGTTTACCTTGTGTTTACTTTGGTGTTTAGGTGTCCTATACCTTTACTGTGTAAACGAAAAATTAAACACGTTGCCGTGTTTATAAAGTGTTACAGAAACTATTGTTATTTCACTCCAGAAAATTATTTTCAATTCTATTCAAATTCAATTCTTTCTACACCTGGAGTTTTGCTTTTCAATTCCAATTCAATCCACCTTGCTTTAGAATTAATTCAATTCGATTCCAATTCAATTTTTCAATTTCAAAATCATTTCATTTCAATTCCAATCCAATGCAGTGAAATTAACAGCTAATCAATTTCAATTCAATTCTGAGCATTCATTTCAATTCCAATTCAATTCCAATACAGTTGCAGTTTGTTAATTGACCAAAGGCACACTGCAAAAATTGTGTCTAGAGATTGAACACTTTTTTGTCCTTGATTTGTAAACACATTTAAAATCTAAACACAAATGTCAAACTTCAAAACATCAAGTGTTTAATATCTAAACACAAGGCATCAAATTACTAAACATGGTTAGCATTTAGACATGTTTACAAATCAAGGACAAGCTGGTATCTAGAATGGTGTTTAATATCTAGACACTGTTTTTGCAGTGCATGTTTTAAATTTTACTCCCAATTTTATAACACTTGAGTCAGCAACAAGCATTTCAACAGAAGATACTTTATTGTTATGTTAACTCACTTTTCACATTCAAACAATGCGAGTGATCCTTGACCTCTGGGTCCTACTTAATGAAACTTTGGAACTTCTTAGTTCTTAGGTGACTGACTTTCTAATAATTTGTCTTAACTTCTTGTCCACCATGCACATTATTTTCTAAACTTAAGGTGTGTGGTACGATCGAGTAATGGGACCCTGTCCCCACACTTACCTCAAAGATGTCAAAAATCAATGTTTTGATACTATTAGATAGTCCCTACTTGTCTCCTGCTCCTCTTAAGATTTTACACCCAACATCCTTGTACTTTTGCAAAAGTGTGAAAGAAGCTGTCAAAGTTGTAAGCATTTTCTTTAATTCTTTAAAATTTGTTCAAATGTACAATGATTTTTGAGCATAAAAATTAGAAGCTTGAGAAAAATAGGGGCTATGATCAGTGCCAAAAGTTTGAGATCTTTGGCAAGTTGGAGGGGATCTCATACTTACATTATCGATCATATCAAGCAATTTAAAACATTGGAAATGCTAAGAATCAATTTGCATCATATTAGAAGATATAGTGTCTTTATGAACTTTCCACATGACAAGAGAGACAGTAGATATTCTTCTAAAGAAAGATTAAGAAGAACTCCAAAAAATTCTCAAAAAGTTTAACTATACCTGTGTAAGAGATATGATATCATACATTTAATTTTCTTCAAATTATATATGTGCATTTTGTGAAATGAAAAGCTTTCCAGAATACTTAATTGCAATATGCTTTGTAACACTTTGTGTTTATGTTTCTTTTTAAAAAAAAAGTTTGGGAAAAACAGTTTGTTTGTTTAAACGGAAGGGCACTTTTTACAGGTGGAATCATCTGAAATCACAGACATCTGCTTGTGAATTGAAATGCTGAATTGAAATCAAAGCTGAATTTCATTTCAATTCCACTTCATTCTTCATCACTCAACATGATTTCAATTCCAATCCAATTCAATTCTTCATTGCTCACGATGATTTCAATTCCAATCCAATTCAATTCATGCCTAAGCCCACTCATTTCGATTCCAATTCAATTCCAATGCATTGAAATGAAAATCGCCCAAAATCTTACTATAATTCACCAGAATCTGTTTGTTTGTGTGTTTGTGTGTCTGTTTGTCTGTCCGCCTCTTTTCTCGGCGACTGGGGGTCGCGCGTTCCTCAAACTTGGTGGGTGGGTGCAGCTTGGTATGAGGAAGAACAAGTTTATATTGGTTAGTGGGTCAAGGTCACCCAAGGTCATCCAGGGGTCAAATTAGTAAAAACTGTTTTTCTCGGATACTGGGGGTCGCAAGTTGCTCAAACTTGACGGGTGGGTGCGTCTTGACCCGGGACAGAACAAGTTTATATTGGTTAGTGGGTCAAGGTCACCAGAGGTCATCTAGGGGTCAAGTTAGTAAAAACTGTCATATGGGCATGAAACTTGGTGGGTAGGTGCATCTTGACCTAGGACAGAACAAGTTTGTATTGATTAGTGGGTCAAGGTCACCCAGGGGTCATCTGAGGTCAAATTAGTAAAAACTGTCGTATGGGCATGAAACTTGGTGTGTACAGTCAACATTTAGAGTCAAATTTTTGGACAGTCATTTTGGGGTCATCCGAGGTCACCCAGGGGTCATTTGAGGTCAAAATAGTAAGAAATGTTGTATGGGCATGAAACTTGGTGGGTACAGTCAACTTTTAGAATCAAATTTTTGGACGGTCATTTTGGGGTCATCCAAGGTCAAATTACTAAAAACTGTTGTATGGGCATGAAACGTGGTGGGTACAGTCAACATTTAGAGCCAAATTTTGGAAGGTCATTTCGAGGTCACAAAGGGTCATCTGAGGTCAAATTAGTAAAAACTGTCCTATGCGCATAAAACTTGGTGGGTACAGTCACCATCAGCCAGGTAATCGCGACAGCCGAGAACCGCCAAATACGGGTAACCGCCTATTCATTTCAATTCAATTCGATTTCAATGCATTGAATTAACATTAACAGAAACCCTAAACACTTGCTTTGGTTTGTAAACCTCATTAAGTCAATCTCCCCCCCAAAAAAAAAAACCCAAATTAAATCGTCACAGTTTCCAACATTTGAAAGAAAAGATAATCCCTTGACGCTGCTTAACCCTTTTAAAGGGTTTTTGTATGGACTCGGATGCAACTTTTAACATGAACCATTATGACTGAACGCAATGACATGTGACGCTATAATTTGGTCCATATGTGTAAAACAAATACGGCTAACCATATCTTTTTACACGTTTGCATTTTGTCAAATATTTTCCGATTTATTTTTAAAACGTAACTTATAAGTTGTGGCCCTATATTTTGAGCAGGTCATCAGGATTTTACAGCTCATATATTGCCTAGTCTTCTGGCCATCTTGAGGGGGGAGGTGAGTATATGGCCAGAACCGGGTAAAGATGCAGTGGATAAAAATCAATAATAGCCCATGAAAAAAAACCAAATTGTATATTCAACTTTCATGAAGTGACATCGTATTAACAGTTAACTCATTGCTCCGACCCATTGTTATAGTTGGAAGTGAAACAGCTTGAAAATGCACACATATCAGCGGCACATACCTATACCGTACCCACATTAAATGAGTCCCCCCCCCCCGCCTCGTAGTGGGCCTATCTTAGGCCTATCATACCCACTGTGCGTATGCCACTAATGTATAGGACAGGCGACACGTGACGTACGAGCTGTACCATATCTCAATAATAATGTAAAAGAAAACCAGGGAGGTTAGTCATGATGCAGTCATGTCTACAGTAGAAATCACCACGACCTTTGCAGGACTTAAACCCCATTAAAAGCTATTAAACCAAGATAACACTCATTGAAAACAGCTATCTATGCTACATCAGATCTTCTCTGGTTAAATCCACACTACAAGCTACTACACACGTTTCTGTTTTACCTGTGCAATGAGCAATGAGCTGGTATTATAGTTTCAGTTGGGTGAACGATTATAAAGCGAACGCAAAGGTAACAATACTGAGTGGGCCTTCGTTCACGAAATGAGACAATAGTGTGCATATTGTTAACCACCATTCTTGAAAATGAGAAACATAATGGCTGTGGGCCGTAACACGGTTTGGAAATAATTTCTTCATATTTTTTGGTGTTATCTGTCGTTTACATATCCTTCATAAAACACCAAAGTGCGAATATTTCCAAACACCTAAATTAGCTAAAAATTTAGGACATGTTACAAAACTATATTTTCTAGAATTTCAGAAGAGTACTTTAAATATTGGCCGGTTATTTTTCACACAGTGACGTTAACAAGGCAATGTCCTATTACCTATAACATACACTAAAACACCAAAGTGCGAATATTTCCAAACATCTAAATTAGCTAAAATTTAGGACATGTTACAAAACTATATTTTCTAGAATTTCAGAAGAGTACTTTAAATATTGCCCGGTTATTTTTCACACAGTGACGTTAACTAGGCAATTGCCTATACTTCTAACATACACTATTTGTAGAGGTCACGCGTCAATGGGTGAGAGCACTGTGTAGATTGTGTATAGGAAAACGGACATTAACTGCAGTATGTGCAAGTCATACCAAGACTTTTTCTTAATAGTATACAAAGAATTTTTCTTAATTTGACTTATTATCCTTTCTTCCACTCATTTACTAAACTAAAATAATGAGCGAAGTCTGTGTTTGTGTGCGGGAGGGTGTCTGGGTGGTTGTCTGTCTGTCCGGCTATGGGTTTCGCCGCGCTGTGACGCCCCGGGTGTGACGCTTCGATCCGATATTTCGGATATGGATAGGTTTTCGAAGGCCCCCTCGAGGTCAAAGGTCATCTATGGGGGAAATTTACATGATTGCCTCAAGTGGATAACATGAAGCAGTCAAGTGCATAAAAAGAAGTTCACCTGTGTAAGCTGTCAGAAATATCACAACACCTGTGAACAGGGAACACTGCAATGTCTACCCACAATTCATTGCAGCAAATTATATTTGAATTTCAAACTTTGTCCCATTGGGCTTAAACTTGGTGGGCGAAAATCGAGGTCAACCAAGGTCAAAAGTCATCGAAAGCTAAAGGGTAAAAGGTCATATGGAGTCAAATGTTAGAGAATCGGGCTTAAAAGTGGTAAAAGAATCTTCAATATGACGGGAACATGTCAAAAACTCTCACAGCTACGGGTGAACTAGTATGAAAAACTGAATTCAACGTGTTGGTTCCTGGAGTGTAGGCATACTAGCGGCAAACCATTGCAACGTTGCGTTGTTGAATCCCAAATCATATCCCGAGTAGCCTATTCGCTACTTGCACGGTTCCGCCATTATGCACTATGTGCGGGAGAGCCTCGAACTGGCAGCATACATGAAAGGAAGAATTATGTAACCTTACACAGAACGTTATGACTAGTTCAATTCCCATTCATGTATGCTGCCAGTTCGAGGCTCTCCCCGCACATAGTGCATAATGGCGGAACCGTGCAAGTAGCGAATTCTAATATTATTTTCACCTTTTGCAGCGGAGCGACTTGCAGGGGCCATAGTACGAGTAGGATCCAACCCAGAATACGGACAGAACCCAGCGTGCATGAATCGAGTGCCTGCCTCTCCCGACGAGCGTATCGAAATCGCATGCGATAAGAGTGGACAATACATCAGTGTTGAATTACCAGGATCGGGTGTTCTGACACTCTGTGAAGTCGAGGCAACCTCGTGCAGTGGAAACGACAAAAGTAAGTACATTTTTTGTTCACAAAGGTTGCCCTTTTTGTTTTGGTCCAGTGGTGTCACGCAACGAATCGTCAGCCGGGCATGCAAGTGGCCGCGGAGCCGGAGCGCCGAAGGCGCGGTAGAGTGGCAGCCGCGACATATAGTCGAGCGGCGAGTATTAAACCACTGGTTTCTGTGAGCGTGTCACAGTGGTACCCATTAGTAGCGGGAAATTTAAATCAAATTTGCTCCACAGCTCCAAAGTACACAATGTGCTTACACTGTGATTTGCCAGCCTACCTGTATATCCGATGTGTGAAATGCAGCCAATGGGCTGTTCCAGTTAAAATCCTTATGGAGGTCATGACGTCAATCTTGCACACATGAGTGTAGATATCAAATGTAGTCACCCATTCAGGCAACTCCATTTGATATTCACACTCCCTGTGTGGAAGATGTCTTGCCGGGTGGGGAGTATGGAATTCAAATGGAATAACCCAACAGTTCTTCTTTTGTAGGATTTGAAGGTTTTCAATTTTTAGGCCCCATGTCGCATGGGGGAAAATATCTCTCAGAAATGTTGTCAAAGGACATATTTTCAACATACCTGAAGTTGATGGTGAGGAAAAATGTCTGACATTGGTTTTTAGGGGGGTCAAAATGTACAAAAAATGTACAATTGGGATTTTGCATGGGTAATATCTATTGTTATTTCACTCCAGAAATTTGATTTCAATTCTATTCAAATTCAATTCTCTCTAAACATGGAGTCTTGCTATTCAATTCCAATTCAATCCACCTTGCTTTAGAATCAATTCAATTCGATTCCAATTCAAATTTTCAATTTCAAAATCATTTAATTTCAATTCCAATTCAATGCAGTGAAATTAACAGCTAATCAATTTCAATTCAATTCTTAGCATTCATTTCAATTCCAATTCAATTCCAATTCAGTTGCAGTTTGTGTTAATTGACCAAAGACACACTGCAAAAACTGTGTCTAGAGATTGAACACTTTTTTGTCCTCGATTTGTAAACACATGTAAAATCTAAACACAAATGTCAAACTTCAAGACATGTTGTGTTATTATCTAAACACAAGGCATCAAATTACAGGGTGTATCAAAATGATTGGTACCGACGACTTCTCATTTTTTGCTGAATTGTTTTACTATTTTTTGTACCAGTTTGGGGTTAACTGTTTAAATATTTGTAATTATAGTAGTTTTATAATCTCTAAGAATTTTAGATTATAAAGATAGCACATTCTGTTCAGATGTTATATGATTCAAAAGGAAAGTAGGTGTTTTTACATTTTTCATCGTAACGCTGGATCAGTAGCACAGCATTTTCAAGCTCTATTTTACTACAAATACCGTGTGAGAATGATATGTTGAAAACCATGGAAATGTTTAATATCTTCCTTGTCTATATTTCTTCAGTCATAACATATTATGTTCTAATCAATATTTATTGGTTGAGAGTAATATTATTGACTTGAATAATTTAGGTGGGGTGAAAGAAGTTTGTGTATCAACACCTTTCAGGGCGGTAATTTAAATTGTAGTATTGAGATTACTAAGTAGATGGTGTGGCAGAATGGCTATAGACTGTAGACAGTGTAGCGTAGTTTACACCTGGTAAAAGTTAATGGAAAGGCTCCACAGTATTCCACACTTCAGCGTGCATTCATAGTAAAGAATCACTGGTTGACACGAAGCTATAGAGAAGTGCAGCGAAGATTTGGAAGACAGTTTCCAAGAGCAAGGAGTATCCCATGCAATCATGCTATAACTTTCAATGTTTCAAAATGTGATATGGACAATTTACAGAATGGATCCATCCCAGGTGTTAAGTTCATTTAAGATAGGGCTTCACCTAACACTGCCAGAGTCGTATTGCAGGGACTTCAGGAACTATCTTTCTAAAAGCATGTGTAAAGCAATTTTATGTTATGTAGACTGAGATCAGATATTGAAGAGCATGTATGCAATAAATGGTTCAAACAGTGAACCTATTCATCTTGTGTTGCTTAAGTAAAACCATGATTACGTCGATCTTCGTTTAAATGACAATAGCTCCCAGATGCATCAACCTATCAACTTCAGATTATTAGATCAATAAGTTAACATATGCCCCTTTTTATTTATAGTACAAGAACTATATTAATTAGCAATTTTGTATTTTTGATATATTTTTGAAAATGTCACATAGCCCGGTACCAATCATTTTGATACACCCTGTACTAAACATATTTAGCATTTAGACATGTTTACAAATCGAGGACAAGATGGTGTCTAGAATGGTCACCCATACAAAGCGAGATTTGTATGTACTTATACACACTGCAAAGCGAGGCTAAAAAAGAAACATGCATTTAGACCGAGGAAATGTGCATAATTTCGCATTAGAAGTGAGGAGCCTGTTTATACACCCCCTATACCCCCCCCTCACTACGTCAGAAGCATTATAAACGGCATCCTCGCTATGTTTTTGTTTTTTATCTCGCTTTGCTCCTCGCTATTACCTAAAACCTCGGTTTGATGGTATTTTGCTAGACACACGGCCTCACTTTGATAGTGGATTCGAACTCACTGTTCTTGCAGTGCATGTTTTAAATTTTACTACCAATTTTATAACACTTGATTCGGCAACACAAAGTCAAGTACACAAAAGCATTTCAACAGAAAATACTAGTACTTTCTTGAATACGAAGAATGTCCTTCTGATATCAAATAAGTTTGATCTTTTGAAATTCGTAATGTAATACACATTTTATTGCAAATGGTTAAAAATTGATATTTCTGATATTTAACAGTACTCGAAGTAAACTTTATAAATCTGATGATCTATACTTAAAGTGTATGTAGGTGGGATGAAAAGCCGACGATCAATTGAAAATTTTGACCTTTCGTATTGAAGATATGGATTTTTTTTCCCAAAACACCAAAAAAAAATTAGGTCTTTTTGTGAAAAATCCATATCTTCAATATGAACGGTCAAAATTTTCACTGAATTGATCGTCGGCTTTTCCTCCCAGCTACATACACTTTAAGAATATATCATTAGATTTATAAAATTTACTTCGAGGACTGTTATATATCAAATATGTGAAAAATATCAAATTTAATATATCGTGAATTTCAAAAATGAAAATTATTTGATATCAGAAAGACATTCTTCGTATTCAGAATGCAATTCGATATGTCTGATGTGCTCTCATGTCCCACAAAAACACTGTCGAAACGCTCAAAACGCTCATTCCAGATCCCTTAACTCACTTTTCACATTCAAACAATGCGAGTGATCCTTGACCTCTGTGTCCTATTTTATGAAACTTTGGAACTTCTTAGTTCTTATAGTGACTGGCATTCTAATCTTTGTCTTAACTTCTTGTCCACCATGATGCACATTATGATATATGGTACGATCGATAAGGCTGAGTTCACATAGAAGTATACGGTATACGGTATTCGCTATACGAAATACGCTCATTCGATCAGGCTGAGTTCATATAGGAGTATACTATGTGAACTCAGCCTGATATCGAATGAGCGTATTTCGTATAGCGAATAACGAGTATATCAGTTTACCCATTTTCTTCGTCTTATCAAATGCTTGTAACTTTACTTCTTGAGGTCACATTGCATTCAATGAGGTGTCATAATGTGCAGAATTAGATAGTGCGTCTATTAAAAAGATGAATTTACCCACATATGGTTTAGGTTTTTTAAATTAGGACGGTATACGCTGCACTAAAATCGAACACGCACGATTCCCACTATACTATACTATACTATACGCAGGTATACGGCTTTTCGAATAGCTCTTATATGACCCGGTACTATGAAATTACCTTGCTCGATTTAAGCTATACGCGTGCACCTGCAAAACCAGCATCGTATACCCAAATAGTATACTTCTATGCGATCGTAGCCTTATGTGACCCGGTACTATGAAATTGCCTTGCTTGATTGAAGCTATACGCGTGCACCTGCAAAACGTGCACCGTATACCCGAATAGATGGCCGTATACCTGCGTATAGTATAGTATAGTGGGAATCGTGCGTGTTCGATTTTAGTGCAGCGTATACCGTCCTAATTTTAAAAACCTAAACCATATGTGGGTAAATTCATTTTTTTAATAGATGTAATTCTGCACATTATGACACCTCAATTGAATGCAATGTGACCTCAAGAAGTAAAGTTACAAGCATTTGATAAGACGAAGAAAAATGGGTAAACTGACATACTCGCTATTCGCTATACGAAATACGCTCATTCGATCAGACTGAGTTCACATAGTACACTCCTATATGAACTCAGCCTGATCGAATGAGCGTATTTCGTATAGCGAATACCGTACCGTATACTTCTATGTGAACTCAGCCTTATGAACATAGAACCTATAATTTTTCCACATGACAAGAGAGACAGTAGATATTCTTCTAAAGAAAGATTAAGAAGGACTCCAAAAAAGTATCAAAAACTTTTAACTATACCTGTGTATGAGAAATGATATCATACTTTTAATTTTCTTCAATTATGTGTATTTTATGCTATCATTTTTAAATGAAAGCTTTCCAGAATACTTAGTTGCAATATGTTTTGTAACACTATTGATGCTAAATTGTTAATGTGTGTCTCCTGTGTGAATAGACTAGACCTGGAAGCGTATCAGAATTCAGAACGGGATAAGGGCACTTTTTACAGGTGGAATGATCTGGAATCACAGACATCTGCTTGTGAATTGAAATGCTGAATTGAAATCAAAGCTGAATTTCATTTCAATTCCACTTCATTTAACGTCACTCAACATGATTTCAATTCCAAACCAATTCAATTCTTCATTGCTCACAATGATTTTAATTCCAATCCAATTCAATTCATGCCCAAGCCCACTCATTTCGATTCCAATTCAATGCCAATGCATTGAAATGAAAATTGCCCAAAATTCATTTCATGTATCACCAAAGGGCTCTGACTGACAAAAAAATGGACAATAAAATTATTTTTACTTTTGGCGTTCTGACCCCCCGAAGTTGGTCCTGGATGGACGAAGTTGCATTTTGAGGGCCCTATATCTTTTTAAGTAAAGGACTTACAAGTTTGCTAGTGGCAGATTTGAATTCTACACGAAACGGTACCCCAGGCATGCCAGGATACATATTCTTAAAAGTTTTATAGGTTCCCTTTATCAATTATTGCCCTCCAAACATCGTCTTTCGCGTTGTGACGTGTTTTTTACGCTGACCCCCCCCCCCTAAATTTCAAATTGCTGCCACGGTAAAAACAAAATGGAGTATGAAGCTCAAATTTTCAGGATTTTACTTTAGCCCCACATAGAAAAAAAAAACAATCGAAGAGGTGCTGCGGTGCACATCCCTGGAGTTGACATGGATTGACTCTATAGTATTTGTTTGCTTGACGATGCATATTTTAATATTGTAAAAAGGCAGTATTTCTTTCGTCATTAATATTTTGTAGGCCTAACTGCGTTTTTTTATTTGGGAGAAATTAAGAGTGTGGGCAGGGTAAAACCTCCTAGGCCTATGTAGCCTTACCTTTTGGTAGTTTAGTTTTAAACATGTTAAAGGACCACAAGTACTTGTTTATTTTTTTATGCCCAACGACGTTGTCCTTCTGATTAATAATAATACATTATATCTTATCTGTTTTAACAGGGATGTCTGAGGAAACCCTTTTATTGAACTGGCTGAAGCGTGAGCTTGAGACTGACAATGAGTAACATGTGATTCGACTACGGATACCTTGGATTCATAACACATAGAACAATTCTTTTTTAGTACAAACCAGCAGAGGCAAATACTCCCATCGTCATGTAATGTTTGCATGTTAATACAGGCTGCTATATTGGATGCTGCATGTGCCCGGGTGCATGTGGTTTTAACCGCATGAAGTTTTAAAAAGCTTCATCATATAATAGTCAGAAAGTGTTATACTCATCGAACACAAAACGTTTCGTAGTAAAAGAGCGCAATGATAAAGGTTGCCAGAAAATGTCAGGTTTGTTATAATGAAAGACAGAGATAAAACAAAAGACTAGTTCGCGTCTGACGTCAGGTCAAAGGCGCGCCGTGATTGGTTGCGCAGTACGACATTTTTAGTGTTTTTATCTGTCTTTTATTATATTATACATTTTCAATGGTTATATTATAATATCGCAAATATTATTTTATTACTGCATAAACATAACATGCAGATGTGGCATTAATAACATTAACCAATCAAGGGTCGATCTCGTCGGATAGTTTCTTATCAGTAACATGCATATGCATGAAACATAGTAATTATCTAAATGAAAATAACATTTAAAAACTAACCAACGAAACGAATATAGGAGCGTGTCCAAAACCGGGGAGGTCATGAATCACTTAATATGGGTGACGGGATGTGATGATGTGACTGACATCCATTTTTCAAACTCCCTCTCATCGAATGACCCCTTTCTTACTCAATTTACTGTCACCAAAAGACCCCCTTTTTCATGAAGTCTGAAAATCTTTTCGATAAATCTTTCACTGAAACATCCATTTTCTCTAAAAGTCACAAAATTTCATTATTTTTTCTTCTAATTTTTCAACAACAAAAATCTAAATTTGAAGACTGAGGAAATGTTGCATCAACTTTTAAATTTTGACCCAATTGCACACTGAGTTGCATATGATGATTTTTCATGTTTCTTTTTTATTATTATTATTATCAAACACTACGGGCTCGATGAAAACGGTACGCATCTGATATTCGAAGGTAATTACTAACAAAACTAACAAAAATCAAGTATATAGGCCTACATGTAACATTAATTAAAAACAATGAAAGCAATAGAATGAAGACAAATTTGCCTTTTTGCATTATTTTGTTATCAGTTTTTATAGTGTCTACCACATAGGGAAAATGACTTGTGCCATGATTGGACCAAGTTGGTGACTTTTAGCCAGTAGCTAAGGTATTGCTTTTGACCGCATTCTTCTTCCATTCTATCTTCTGCCACTAGTTTTGTTCTGATTACTTTTATACCTAGGCCAGTAACATTAGCTCCCAGAGCCAGAAAAGGTGAAACAAAAGATGCAAACAGTGGTGTAGCTAGGGGTTGTGCACTGGCGCCCAGGGCTGAGTATACATATTGGCGCTCCGGTCCTCAATTATTGAAACAAGTGCGCGCGAAAATTTGCACACTGAAAAATTGACAGACGCACTATCAATCATTAATTTTGGAAATAATGAAGTTAAATAACGGGCTTAAATTGATCTTTCAAATGATTTTGTACTGAAAGTTTCGACTTTCATCACTAGGAGGGGTTCAGAATCGATGCTGAATTAGTCAATTCGGCGCTCCCTAAGGGTGGCGCCCAGGGCACGTCCACCTCTCCCCCCGGTCGCTACGCCACTGGGTGCAAAATTAATTTTGTCACAATGGATTGCTTTATAGGCCTGCGATAGCAGTAATCATGGCCGAATTTCCGGGCCGAATTTTCAACTCTGATCAATAGAACTTAGAAGCATAATTCTCTCTAGCATGACACACCAGTTACAGTTCCTATTCTTCCCACTAGGGGTTGCAGGTCATAATGGGGCCAAAATTTAATATTTGTTCTATCTTGCTGTAATATACCTCAAATTATTCATCTCATTGCTAGGAATAAATAAAATCAATTGTCATATTTCACTAGGGTACTTTATAGTTCAGTAGTTATGGAGTATAAGGTCAAATGTCAAATATCTCGTGCACAGAAACCAAAATTTCAAAATGCTCTGATTCAATCGAAATTTTGCTTAAATTGCTCCTCATGGCAAAGGAAATGGGAAAATTATTTATTTGAGAAATGTAAAACCTTATAATCGGATTAAATCATGGGCTTTGGCTGCATGAACTCAGACATGGCAATACAAAAATGCACTAAAATTGTGAATTAAATATGTTTAACCTATTCGACCGGCCTTATAACTTTTGAACTAGCACCGTATAAAAATATGACAATTGACTGTTTTATTTCCTGTGATGAGAGGAACAATTTGAGATACTACTTTTTAGCTTTGGCCCCACTGTGACCTTCAACCCCTCTTGGGAACCACAGGGGGCATAGAAAAATTGGAACTAATCAAATTTGTATCATTTCGCGTAGGATACCAAAAACATTAGTTCCACTAATGTAGGAAATTAAAATCCCAAACCCATAGCATCTCGTACTATATACTAAGAGACACTAGTTCGAAATTTCGAATCCTTTTTTCAGTGAAGTCAATCGATAAGGTATGCAGGACCTCTATTAGGCTTCTATTAGCATGATGTAACTAAATGTCTAGAAAAAGCAATGTGAAATATGAGAAAATGCTTATTATTGAACAAATTTAATTTTAAATAGGTAAAACCACACCACAATATTCCTCTAGTCATTACGATTTAGTAAAAGTATAGTGTTTGAACTATATATATTGATGCACCTTATAACTTCGCCATGTTCTCAAGTTATAAGCAAGAAGTCACAGGTGCACATTTGGTATTTTAACATTTTGCTAATAACTAGCGGACCATACGCCACAGAGGCTCAAACTATACTTCCTCTGAATCCTTTAATGGCCAGAGCAATACTTTGACACCATATATAAAGTTTGACCTCTTTCTGGTAATTTTTTAAAGATGTTTATTTTCATACAGGTACAGGGACCTAACTATTACTAGGGGGCTATCATTTTCTTCGGAAGGGGGGGGGGGTCCCAGATTTTCCAAAAGTCGGCGTCCATAAAATTGCGCCCCCCTATTTCGGCAACAAAATAATATGCCCCACCACCACCACCACCGTACCCCTAAACAGGCTAAGATTGTATTGAAATCAATCTTTTTGAATAAAATAAACACACTATCTGTGGTCATCTTTTGACTCCCTACATTTTGGTGATCAAAATTTGTATGCCCCCGCCATTTTTCTTTCCAAAAATAATAGCCCCCCCCCCCCCCAGGAGCTAATAAACACAGAACAAAAAGAAAGTCCTGACTTATTTACCACGATTATATGGATTCCCTGTGCACGATATGCTGTTGATATGGTGTTTCGGTATTGAGAACGCCGCCAGCGTGATTTTGAGGTACAAAGAAACCATATGTTGTATATACGGGGCATTGATGAACTACCTTATATCAGTAGTATAGAGATATAGGGCATTGATGAACTACCTGATTGCAGGGCCCCGGTTAGAACAGCTTTAATCCCAGCTAACAATTTTTCGTTGTTACAACGTTGTCTAAAAGTCACATAAAGTAATACAAACGTAATATATGGACGTTGCAAGTACGTAAATCTGTGAACTCGTATTCGTGTTGTGACAACGTTATTCCCGGACGTTAATGTAACGTCATTAGAGAGATTGCGGAGAGGCGTTCACGGCAAACGCCATACGGGTTACGGATTTCTGCATTTTGCGGTAGAACGTCATAGTCCCGTTCACATCCAAACTAGCCTCCTACACAGCCAGTTTGAGTCGGTCCTAACGCTCGTCGTTCCTAGTATGTTCGTGATAGCCGCATTGAGTCTGAACCAAGACTACGTGTAAACGCAATTGCAATCATGATGGCGCTAAGCTGAGACAAATAATCTAAAGGTAATAGGAAGCACCCATTGATTCACCTTGGGTGCATCGAACCAGAGAAGATTATCTTCTTTCATCGAACTACTTTCCTCGGTATTGATATGCAAATACGACTGGCTGTATCTATAATGCTCTAAGCATTCAGTCCAGATTAGCGATATTTGAGTTTTGCGGGCTATTGGAAAATGAGTATAGGCCTATGTTCACACGTGTATGCTATTTGTCTAAATAATATAGTTTGGTGTTGGATGCCTAGGAAATCTTGGTGTATATTATTCGAATAACAAGAAACAAACTCCATTATCATATAAATAATACCCTGTTTACTTTCTAAAGCAAAATGAAAATAGATCATCTAATATGTCTAGTTTGATTACTACCCAGCAAACACAAATATATTACAGAAAACGTTAAATGTCGGGGTAAAGGTTATATGAGGGTCAAGGGCATTAAAAGTTTTAATAACATTCAAAAAACCCTTTGTTCTAAACTTGCTGATATACGTTCTAAAACAATAGACACTTAAATATGTTTGCCAAATGATATTTCGAATTTTGGCTTAAAGGCTTAAAATGTTGTTGTATTATTTTTTCAGTATAACACGAGTTTTCATGATTTTTATATAAACATACATCGATATGTTATCAAAACGTTTTAACTAAAACCAAAAACACATGCATTATCATGTTTTAAAAACATTTTGGAGTTTGCTGAATAGTATCCATAAGCAAAACACTTTGACAGCTGTTTAATGCACAACGAAAAAGCAAGGCGAAAAATAGCGTTGCACGAACTTCTGTTCCCCGTCCCAAACAGACAATTATACCGCATTTATGCCGTAACACGACACAATCTTGCCTAAAACGCCTCTTCGCAAGCTGATTTTTGGACGGCATTTTCCACACACAAATGAATAGGCAATCTACCCGTTCGAATTCACGTCGAAAAAAATCGAAATTTGTTCACTTCTTCTTGTCTATACGAGATCAAATTTTAACCCCCAAAATGGATGTTATTACATGTCGGACTCTACTTGTTCTATTAGGATACTTTGATTCGTTTCATAACATGATAAACATAACATTTTTCTGCATTTTATAATGCGTTTTTTTGTCATTTTTGAACGTCATTTTTTGCTACCAACCGCAACGTATTCGCCTTACGGTAATTCCACGATTGACCAATTCACAATAGATTTCTCTCTCTAGAGGGCATAATAACCGATTTTCGACTAGTGTAGCTTGCCGTTCGCGTTCCCGTGTCACGTTTCACGTAAATTTCGCAATCTCTCTATTATGGCGTTGTTTCGACGTCAAGTTGTCAACGTTGAAACAACGTCACTATGACGTTATATCAACGTCCGAAAATCACAACACGAATACGCGTTCACAAATTAACGTAATTACGACGTCCGTAATTTACGTTGTATCGGGGTCAGACCATGACATTTATGCGGCGTTGTAATAACATGCTTTATACGTCGAAACAACGTCATAAACTTTATTCGTCGAGACAACGTGATTATGACATTATATTAACATCCGGCAACAATGATGCTCAATCCCAAAAATGGAGAGCGGATAAAAATTCCCAAGTTTAGAACTTCAGGAATAGAAGTCGTTACTTTGAGTTTCACGCCTAAAGGCGATCGTCAGACGACACGATGGACAAATTTTGGCTGGACAACAATCTCCTTGGAATGGAACAATTTACATTCCATGGTGTCAACATCTAAACTATTTTTCAGATACGTATTTGTGTAACGTTTTCTGAACGTATTATTTAAACGTTGCCACCAGGTCTGGTCAAACTGAAAATTAGGCTCAAACCTGTTGCGGCAGGTAACTTCTGAACCATAAGTGTTTAGAAATAAAATACATATTTGTGATCCTTGGGCATATACAAAAATTATATTCTTTGAGGTGATATTTGAACACTTTAATTTGCGACCCCTGACTATTCACATTCTCGGTAAATCCCATAGCCTTTGCGAGTATACCTGACAACTCGTCATTTTACGTCACGCCGACTTGCAATGCGCAGTAATGATGTTCGATAAACGATGTGCGTGCGCATCGGCACAGATCGGCGTGACGTAAAATGACGAGTTCTCAGGTGTACTCGCAATGTCTTATGGGATTTACCGAAAGGTAATTTTGGGATCATTTATTTTAAAATGCCAAAGCGTGCTATGGTGGCACCTGACAGATTCTGAATCGGTAGGTATCAGAGATATAGAAAACACAATAAAACATTGTACGGGTCCTACTTTTAGAGTTTTGGCTGAGGCACCAGACTGCAAAGACACTTTACTCTTTGCGGTCACAATTTACATACTGCAGTTACTGTCCGTTTTCCTATACACAATACACAGTGCTCTTTCCCATTGACGAGTGACCTCTATTAAATAGCCCTACGTTAACAGTATGGGGATATGACTAGTTAACGTCGCTGTGTGAAAAATAACCGGCCAATATTAAAAGTACTCTTCTAAAGTTCTAGAAAATATAGTTTTTAACATGTCCTAATTTTTTAGCTAATGTTTGGAAATATTCGTACTTTGGTGTTTTAGTTAATGTTATAGGTAATAGTACATTGCCTAGTTAACGTCGCTGTGTGAAAAATAACCGGCCAATATTAAAAGTACTCTTCTAAAATTCTAGACAATATAGTTTTGTAACATGTCCTAAATTTTTAGCTAATTTAGATGTTTGGAGAGGGTCGTACTTTTGTGTTTTAGGAAGGACATGTAAACGACAGATAACACCAAAAATATGAAGAAATTATTTCCAAACCGTGTTAAGTCAAAAATCATTATGTTGCTCATTTTCAAGAATGCTGGTTTACAAAAAGCACGCCATTGTCTGATTTCGTGAACAAAGACACATAACATTGTTTCCTTTCGTTTCCTTTATAATCGGTTACCCAACTGAAGCTATGAATACCAGCTTTATTGCGATATCGCACATGAAAACAGTCACTTGTGCACAACCAGAGAAGATCCGATTTAATCAGTTGAGCTGTTTCAATGAGTGTTATCTTGGTTTAATAGCTTTTAATGGGGTTAAGTCCTGCAAAGGTCGAGATGAATTCTACTGTAGACATGACTGCATCATGAATCCTTGAAAAAATCCAGTGGGGCTCCACCCGGCTCCCCCAGGCTACGCCCCTGGATATGGTTATGAAATTGGTTGGCCTATTACGGCTCTACTTTATGATTACAAAATAATAAATACGCAACCGGGAACATTTCGCACCAGAGTCAAAGACCTTAAAGCCATATTGTAATACCGTAGAAACCCGTCTACAAGGAATAGTAGCGACTGTGATGATAGCATATTTCACGCTAGCGCCCTCCACAATATTATATCATTATGGAATTTGAGCAAATCATTTACCGACACAAGCAGGTATACAATGTATTATTTTATCTTTATTTCGCATCTCACGAGCATAGCTCACTTGGCAAGGCATAAGACTTTGGTTCTTTAGATCGGAAGATGGTGAGTTCGAGCCTCATCACGGTCACACAAACTTTTATAAACAAAATATTGTTCAAACTTTTCATTTATATTTTCTTGCATTTTCTAAAGACTCCTTTCGTGATCATTTTTTTTTCATATTTAGTTTAATTTATTCTATTGTTTTTCTTTTATTGTTTCTTTTTCTTTGTCTTTTTTTTCTTGTTTAATTTTATTTTTCTTTATTTTCTTTGATTCATATAATATTGGCAGGATAAGGAGAGGAGGGAACTAAAGACCCATTCAGTGATTTGCTCATCCGGACGATCGTAAAAATCATCAAAATTCACCTTTGTCATTGTCATAGATGTGGTAACATAGCCTGCTAGTGGTTCAGCAGAAAACCGTGTGACACATAATATACATTTGGCTACATTTTATTATACGATAAATACGAATTTATTAAACATGGTAACAAATATTCTCTAGCAGATCGGTTATACGATGGAACTGGTAGGCATAGGCCTATTATAAATTCGGATATTAAATATCTTCCTGACGAGACAGATCTGCGCATGTGGTCAAAGACGATTCCTTACTAGCCACAGACCGTCCGCTGGAATTAGTTGAACATGAACCATTCGCTATGGCTGTTGGTCGGACCTCTAGCCTCTCATCTCTCCACATCGATTGTGACCTATAATCCCCGACATTGCCCTTATGAACTCACATCCTCCTGTTTTATTCAATACGCTGGCGAAGTTACGTAATAATCGGATTAACTACCATAGCAATAGGTGAAAACAATTTTTGAATATACCGCGTTATACACTGATACGTTCAGGCGGTACCTCTTCATTGAACCATATCATGCTGCACCTGTAAGATTAGTATCTTTGAAAAGACCAGTATATATTCAATCTATGATTGCAGACATACACAGTACAGGTGATGAGTGTAACCTGCTTGTAGCGCAGCGCGATATGTTCAAAATTGTTTTCACCTATTGCTATGGTAATTAATCCGATTAATTACGCAACTTCACCAGCGTATAATGGCCGAATAAATTCTGACCATCACTTGGCTTGTTGGATTCGTCTATACTACAATTCGCTGTCGAAGTGACGTAATAATCGCAATAACTACCATCAAGCAGATTGCACTAATCACCCGCGTATGTCACCAAACATAGATTGAATACCACTCTTTTCATAAATACTAATCTTACATGGCGAGTGATTAGCATTTCTTTGACAACTATGGTTTAATGCATAGGTGCCACGTATGCATATATTCGCAATTGCATTAATCAATTGCTATGGTAGTTAATCCGATTAATTACGTCACATCGACAGCAAATAGGCTATGAGTATGGGTTCAAGTGGAACAAAAAATAGTGTATGTCCATTGCTAGCTATGGTAATTAATCATGTTAGTGTTTACATCACTACTTCGGTGAAGACAAGAGAAGTGTGCCTTCTCTACCAACGCCTGTGATATAACAGGTGCAGGCGAAACAAAATTGAATGACCAGAATAGTTTCCTTTGTCAGATGAATTGATTGAAGTTTTTGAAGACACTCTATTCTTGATGGGACAATAGATTCAAATATGGAATAATTATTATTCCTCATCTATTTTTTTTTATTGAAAAAACTGCAATTGTGGCAACAGAACAATATGTATTTTGATTTCATTTCAAGTAGAAACAGAATCGTGCTTAAGCCAAAAACGCACCCTACCTACCATTCCTCAAGAATTGGGATGGCACAAAGGTGCAACATAGGTTTTTATTGCAAAGACGAGGACAGACAAGTAGTTACAACACATCTGTCTAACCGTGGGTTTCGCTATTATTTAGAATAAATGCTTTTACTAGTTTCTATAAAACCACAAAATTACTAACAAGAAATGTTTTTAAAAAAGACGGCGCAGTGAATGAAGAAAAAATGTTGGATTTCACATTCACTGAGAGGACCTTTGGCTTAAAAATGAGCTTTTAGAAACGACACTGTAAAAAGGATAATGATGTTTGTTTCCTTTATTTTATTTTGTCTTAAAAACCCACAATGAGGGCACAAATTAATTTATATGCTGAGTACTTAGTTCATTTCTTGGTATACTTAATAACATATGATGACATTTACTTAAAATGAAGAACATATTCTCAAGTTTGTACTTAACATGAATGAGTTAAAAAGTTGTATGCATCTGAGCCTTTAATAAGGCCTAGGAATGATTATAAACATAATACTGTGGTATGGGGTAACATCAATTCCTCATTGATAGCATGGATAGTGTCTAAGTCTGATGACGAGTCTTCAGGTTCATATTGTGGTTTGGATATACCATTGACTGACATCGGGTATGGCCATTGTTTTCAATTTTGCGATGAATAGTTATATCATTTTATGAACCAATTACAGGTAGGCCTATTTCTGGAAAGCATTAAGAACAGAGATTAAACTGACCAAAATTCGAAATCAATATTCAGGGTGTACTAGACGATATACAGTGTGTAAAAATGAACTTTTTAAGGAACATGTGGTATATTTTTCTTTTCAGGAATATTTTCTCAATCTGAGGACCACAAAATCAAACAGAGCTTGAATTGAAAAAGTCAACCAGAAATATACTTTATTTTGGGTGCGATGTTTGCTTCTATGTATACAGGGTGATCAAAATTTACTTCATTAACAGACCTAATTATTTATTCAAAAGGTTTAATTAGTGCTAATTAGCTGCTTAAACTGCTTTCAGTCATAAATACTCATTCCAAACCAGAGAATACAATATCTCTTTGTCACTTTTAGACTACACTTGCAATTCTGATAATTGACTGTTTTACATGACCCCTATGAGGGGTGTAAGTATTCATTTTGAAAATATCATTATCATTTCATTTGTTCAAGAAAAATGTCACGCCGTCAGTCTTTTGGGAGTCTCAACTTATAACCGCATGGTCCTTTACACTGCGCCATTAGGCCTATCAATTTAATACCCAGACCGAATAGGCTATTTAGTAATAAATATTAAAAGCAACTTGAAACAAAATGATGGAGAAATTATCACTTTCGTAAAAACAAAATAGTATGGTCCACAACACAGAAGTCCTAAACAAACTGTAGGCCGAAACAACGGCCGAAAATTGCATAAAAATAGCTAACATGTACCGCAATATCAAAAACTGCATTTGGTACATTTTACAGGTTCACTTTACCATGCTTACAGCACGGTGTGTCAATTGCGGGAAAATCCGTCAAGGTGTCCCGAAGAATAATCATTTACAGTTGAGTCACGGTCACCGGCCATCTAGTTTGCATATCCATATTAAACTACAGCGCCTCTAATGACGTGCATGCACTGTTACTGTGCGACTGAACAACCTTTGTTTATTACTTTAGACAGATCAGCACGCTGTGATTGGATGTACTATGTAAATAAGTAAGTTGTTGTTGTAATGGTAACACACCATACTTTGGTAACACGAAACTTCACCCATCCCATCCACATGTAATGACACGTGATACAGTTTTGAAAGCTAACTCCCCAGGCTAAATCCATATTCCTCCGCCGGCAAAAATATAGCCCATGATAAAATTAATCATAGTTATAATTATTTTCTTCAAATGTGGTTGTCGGGTTCAGTATACCACAATTAATACAACAATAAAACAATTCCCACCAGATAATTACTTGATATGTAGGCCTATACTTTCTCAATCTAAACCTGAGGTATAATATGGTTTCAGATCTAAACCAAAATCAGTACCACTGACGTCATCTCTGTCTACCAACCAAGTTATCAAAATTTGTCTATGGCATATGCAAGGTATTCTACCGGGGCAATACACTTGGATAAATTATTACTTGTGCTGTGATAGTTGCCATCTGCGACGTGATTGGAAATTATGCACATTTACAAAAACATAGGCCTACGTTTAAACTGTTAAAATACATCACGCATTTTGACTATAAACTCATCTATACCATTTTACTAGAAATGTACTATCTCCAAGGACGCTACGACCAACTCAACGAACTCATGCATATGCAAACGAGCCCAATCCCTATGCTAAATCAGGGGTGTGAGAGTAGAAATTGACAGGACGCATGCTCAGCTAATGCTTGTAGCTAATATTCCTCATGCAAGGAGCCCAGGTTGAGTGTGTTGTTGAAAATCATTGCATTAAAAAACACTTCTTTCAATGAAATCGCATATAAAATCAATGGATACACAACCAAAATTCTACAAAAGTCAATCTTTATATTAATAAAGCTATCGATGTGTACGAAAAACTTCAGTGGTACAAAATGCCTTTCACATTCGAAAATTTCAGTATAGTAACACCCAGCCAATTCAGAATTAATGCAGCACTGCTGCAAAAAAAAAACTAATATAAAAAAAACTAAAAAAACAAAACAAAACAAAATAAAAACACACCTAAAATTAAAAGTAGAAAGGTAGATTTGAAGAAAGATAAAAAGAACATGTCAAAAAGTTAAAATTAAACGAGAATGAAAAAACGGAACCGGTGCCCGGACCATGCTCTCTTCAGTTCCAAAGTCTGACGCTCTATCAATTGAGCTATACGATCCTGATATACGAAACAGTCGTTATTATGTCAATACAATTGATTGGTGTTACAACATACTTATATGGAATGCATAGCTACCCAGTGCCAGTATATATTTGTTCAAACTCCAAATACAAAAAGCAACCAATTTTATTGAGGGCGTTTCTTAGGTATATCCTTGTAGACGGGGTTTTACGGTATTTGCTGAGGAGGACGTCCTCAATATTTTAACACGATTGTAATATAATTTATTAAACTAACATGCCCTCGGCTCACGTTTAAAAGGGTAATCTTCAAAACAGATTTCTGGTTTTCTGAATATATGGCATTGTCAGCTATCAAAGAAGTACTTCATACTAAGTACATGTGTCAATTACAGCACATGTTTGATAAAATGTTGATAATGGTCAACCAACGTATACAGAGAAGTATAGTCTAGGCGTAGACGCAAACCAGGTGGATGTGAGTTCATAAGAGCAATGTCGGGGATTATAGATCACAATTTTTCAATCGATGTGGAGAGATGAGGTCCGACCAACAGCCATTATAACGAATGGATCATGTTCAACTAATTCCAGCGGACGGTCTGTGGCTAGTAAGGAATCGTCTTTGACCATGTTGACCATGCGCTGATCTGGCTGGTCAGGAAGATATTTAATATCCCGAATTTATAATATGCCTACCAGTTCCATCGTATAACCGATTGCTAGAGAATATGTGTTACCATGTTTAATAAATGTGTATTTATCGTATAATAAAATGTGGCCAAATGTATAATGTGTACATAGTGTGTGGATCACAAGAATAATAATCTTCTACGGACTTGGCTACTAAGCATGTCGGGAAGGATATTGACCTATGTCAGTTATCATGTTAGAGATGAGGTCCGACCAAATGCTTGTGTCATACTTTTGTCGCTGAGCGGCGTGACGCACGCGCATTGCAGACAAACGGACACAATCGAAGCTTGTCATTGGTTAATACGTCTTGCCTGTTGCCGCTTGCCATGGAGTATGAGGGGGGCATTCACTGTGTGCGATCATGCGTGAGAGGCAATTCCCTATAATATATTAAGTTCCCTGCGCAAACTTTAACGGGGGAAATATAAAACATATTCGCTAGTCGTTGACTTTTTTAAATGGCATGTCGCTTAAGGGGTGGGGTATGAACCTTTGGACAGTATTTATTATGGGACTTTAGAGCACATCAGACATATCGAATTGCATTCTGAATACGAAGAATGTCCTTCTGATATCAAATAATTTTGATTTTTTGAAATTCGTAATGTAATACACTTTTTATGGCAAATGATTAAAATTTATATTTTTGATATTTAACAGTACTCGAAGTAAACTTTATAAATCTGATAATATCGTTATGAACACGGCAGAGTGCCGAATACGCAAAATAGCTGTTCTGAGTAAACGGCGTTTGAAAATATTGGTACTATTCCATTGATCCTTCTAAAAATGTAGAACATTCGTGAGCACTCATATGAAATGTAGGCCTATATTATAGAAGTGAGTGTACACGAATTATTTACAATACTTGCATGTTCTGAAACAATCGATATATCCCTCAAAACGCGTTTTAACAGCTATTCGGCTTTATGCTGTAGCCAAAATGTTTCTACCACTGCGCTGAGAGAGGTCGAATACGCTTAACTTGCTATAAAAGTTATAAATAGTCATCCCTGTAATATTTAGCAAAAACTCGAGGATTTTAAAGCAGAAATAACAATATTGACCTATATTTTGCGTATGATTTTCCAGGATTTTCCAATTTCACGGGGGCGCACTCACATTATTAAACCACAGCAATATCATGTGGGGAATGTTTGTACTTATTTTGGTATCACTGGATAGAAGATACCTACAGCTATACGTTGGTATCAAATATATCAGTATAGGACATGTAATATAGAAAATTCGGGGTTTTCCGCTATACAATACTATAGATCAACCTGATTTGTACAGCTAAGTATACGATTCGTCTCTCTGCCGAATTCATTTATCGCAATTAGGCGCGATTCGTCCAAATCAAAATTTCAATAACGACATCGAAGAGTAAGATTTACCATTAATTTGTGGAGGAAATAAAAGACAACCTGAAACATAATCATAAGCATACAAAAACTCAATTTACTCAAAATGCTCGATTCGTCACTCTGCCGAATTCACAACGATATGTACTTAAAGTGTATGTAGGTGGGATGAAAAGCCGACGATCAATTGAAAATGTTGACTTTTCGTATTGAAGATATGGATTTTGTCCCCAAAACACCCAAAAAAATTAGGTCTTTTGGGGGGAAAATCCATATCTTCAATATGAAAGGTCAAAATTTTCAATTGATCGTCGGCTTTTCCTCCCACCTACATACACTTTAAGAATATATCATTAGATTTATAAAATTTACTTCGAGGACTTTTATATATCAAAAATGTGAAAAATATTAAATTTTTATAATTTGTCATGAAATTTGTATTATTTTTTATCGTGAATTTCACAAAATGAAAATTATTTGATATCAGAATGGCATTCTTCGTATTCAGAATACAATTCGATATGTCTGATTGGCTCTCATGTCCCACAAAAAATACTGTCGAAACGCTCAAAACCCTAATTCCAGATCCCTTAATTGAAATATCACCAAAAATATATAAACGCATGTGCTTTGAATTTTGTCCATTAGTGAGCCCTTAAAATTTTTATAATAAACCATTATCGTCATCAGAGTAAGTAAAATGACTTTTATCATATAAATAATAAATATGGGCTAAACTTTACTATACCCTACCACATTTGACCGTCGCCGAAGCTACCCTAGTTTTAGCCCTGCTACACCGACGGCGCGAAACTCGATGATAGGATTACATTGAATGATGTATGGATTAACTCAGTGCAATATATAAATCACTTAATTTAGCAAATTAAATAAACGAACGAGAGAGATTCAAAACAACATTGTAGTAATTTAATTAATAGTGCCACTATATAATGAAGAAGAGGAACATTAGTAAATTTTAAATTTAATTAATGTTCATAATTATTGCTTTGCTTCCCATAATCAGCCAGGAATCATAAATCTGCATAATGATCGGTTTCCATTCATTAATTATCTTATTTAAAGGAATTATTAATTAACTTAAGAACATTAAATAAAAACATTAACTTTTAACAATACTCAGTCATTAATTACCGTATAATATGTAAATTATGATGCACACGAGGAAGGTTACCGTTGTTGCAGGGCTACAGCGACATCGCCGTTTGATAATTAATGAATTAATTAACAAACAAACAAACAAACTTGATAAATATTCACCCATTAATGCGATGCCTATGAGGAAGGTTATCGTTGTTGCAGGCTACAGCGACATCGCCGTTTGATAATTAATGAATTAATTGACAAACAAACAAACAAAACTTTATAAATATTCACCCATTAATGCGATGCCTATGAGGAAGGTTATCGTTGTTGCAGGCTACAGCGACATCGCCGTGAACGACAATTTCTCAACAACCCTACTATCGATTTCCATGATTTTTGTACCAAATTTCTTCTTTTTAAACGACCTTGCTAAGTACAGGCCTAAATGATAAAAATTATCATGATTATACGTCGTTCATAAAACGCCCCTACCACTCACAAGCTTTACTTTACATTGACCGCGTTCTTACGTTCAATACAAATCTGAATAAAGATGGAAGATAACAGTTCTGTTTCATTCACAATGTTTTGTTGAACTTGTAAAAAATTGTCTTATGATGCTTATTTTTTCACCTAACTAGTCGGGACTGTATGACCATTTTCTTCTTAATTAACTTTTCAGTGGTCTGTTTTTATTTATAACAACTAAACAACTACAACGTATGAAATCACATAAACCAGTGTGTACGTCGTTCATAAAAGGCCCCAACCAGTGATAACCTAGACTACCCCGTAGTCCACTTGCCCATTGTGCATACTCTGGATATTGTATTTAAGCTTAAAACTCTTGATTTAATTATATAAATGTGTGCACAATTGATAGATTTTCACATCTGATCAGTCACCCTACTCCCTCTGTTTGTTAGCTTCCCAAGTGGACTACTGACATTGCCTTGCGGTTAAGATTTTTAACACGGACTCTATGGAGAGTTAGGCCAATTTCTGGCCTAACTAAAATTGGCCATGATGTAATGCATCTTTAAATGGATCTGCCTTGTGATTGGTCGCCCATACCTCGCTATGGTTTAAATCGTCTGGGCCCGCGCTATTACCATTAACTACACCGTAAACAACTGTCTGTGGTATTTGCGGCGCTTTTGTGTTGACGCGAAAGTTAATCTCTCATCAAACATCTAGCGCGTCCATGCTTAGTACTTGTGGTTAATGGACTGATAAACAAGTATGCTTGACAGTGTGTTTTTAGAGAGCAAAGTCCAGGGGTAAAGTTCTGCTTACAATTCAAAGTTCATAGTCGAAATTTCGGGGTTCGCTATCAATAAACTGGTAGATTCCAAAATCAGAATTGTTCAGTATTAAAGTGAGCCGTTATAACAATTTTTATGCAAGATAATGTTGCATTCAATTACTTTTATTGTCACTAATCGTCTGATATTTTTAACTCTTTATGACCATTTTACTATTGAATACTTTAATTTTAATAAACATCAATATAATTTTGAGTTCAACGAAATGGGTTCATGACTAATAATAACATATTTTTAATAAAATTCGACTATGGCATAGTCTAGTGATAACCAGGTGCAAAAGTTCTGTTTCTTTTTAATTAACTTTTCAGTGGTCACGGTCCTGTTTTTATTTATAATATCTGGAAATTATGAAATCACATAAACCAGTGTATACGTCGTTCATAAAATGCCCCAACCAGTCACAAGCAGGTGCAAACTAAGTTATGTGCATTATGCGCTTACCAATGACAACTTAACTTAATATTTCCTCTTGTCAACAAACAAGCAACTCCCCATTTCACATGTGCATCATATGTATATCGCCCAAGCATAATCATCTACAATCCAACGATCACTTGTATCAATATGCAAATATATGATTCAATACGTGCATATAATAATAGGGAATAGTTTTTTAACGGCTTTTAAGTCAGGCCTGGGCGGGCGAAGCGTAAATAAACATGTGTTGCTTAATCCTAAAACCAAGCTGATCATTTATTTTTATTCTTTAAATAATCAAATAATAAAAAAATAAAAAAATCACCCAATGGCAAGGTATAGGTTAGCGGCGTCGCTGTAGCACGGCAACAGCGATACCTTCCTCCCCTTCATTACATTTATTTGATCAAGTCATTACAAAATGCGCATAAAGTCTAGTTTTGCGCCGTCGCTGTAGCACAGCAACAACGATAGCTTTGCGCCGTCGGTGTAGCCCAGTAAAAAGGTATAGCTTCGCGCCGTCGTTGTAGCACGGCAACAGCGATACCTTCGCGCCGTCGGTGTAGCCCAGTAAAAGGTATAGCTTCGCGCCGTCGCCGTAGCACGGCAACAGCGATACCTTCCTCCCTACATTAATTTGGTGACATGACCAAATAAGGTATACCTCAGTGCCGTTGGTGTTACCATACGGAAATATAGGTATACTTTCGCGCCGTCGGTTTGGCCCCTCAAAAATGTCTAGCTTCGCGCCGTCGCTGTAGCATGGCAACAACGACACCTTCGCGCTGTCGGTGTAGCCCAGTAAAAAGATACAGCTTCGCGCCGTCGCTGTAGCACGGCAACAGCGATACCTTCCCGCCGTCGGTGTAGCCCAGTAAAAAGGTATAGCTTCGCGCCGTCGCTGTAGCACGGCAACAGCGATACCTACCTCCCCTACATTCATTTGGTGACATGACCAAATAAGGTATATCTCAGTGCCGTCGGTGTTAGCATACGGAAATAGGTATACCTTCGCGCCCTCGATTTAGCCCCTCGAAAAGTCTAGCTTTGCGCCGTCGCTGTAGCACGGCAACAACGACACCTTCGCGCCGTCGGTGTAGCCCATTGAAAAGGTATAGCTTCGCGCCGTCGCTGTAGCACGGCAACGGCGATACCTTCGCGCCGTCGGTGTAGTCCTGTAAAAAGGTCTAGCTTTGCGCCGTCGCTGTAGCACGGCAACAACGATACCTTCCTCCACCACACTCAGTTGCTAATATGACAACTTTAACAATTAGGCCTACTTAAGATGCACCTTTGCACCGTCGGTGTAGCCTTACGGAAATAGGTCTACCTTACCGCCGTCGGTGTAGGCCCCTCATAAATGGTCTAGCTTCGCGCCGTCGGTGTAGCACGGCAACAGCGATACCTTTGCGGCGTCGCTGTAGCACAGCAACAACGATACCTTCATTCACCATCACATCATTATTCAATATATGATACTTAACGTATTTACTCCATGAAATTAATGCTACTCATTCTTAATCAAACCACTCATTAACAATTAACATTCCTCCTATCAATATAACTTTAATCACTATTTACTTACAACAACCCTCTTATCCCTCACACTCATTATTATTATGTCATAATTATTAATTAACTACCATCGCCCTCTAATCCATCATAATAATTATAATTATATAATCATTCATAACCAATTACAATTCGTCCCCTTATACGTCACACTAATTATAATTATATCATGCTTATTAACATCATCTTTTGATGCGGTCATCATTACTTGAGTACATTAAAATCTATTACGCATAATTAATACTTCTAAGCCATTATATAATGCAATATAGTTATTTCATTATGCTTAAATTCAATTCAAATGACATTATTACTATCTAGAAGTAACCACAATAATTTAATCGTACTAACACTTATTACCTTGATGATTGCAAACTTCATTAAGTCAAACGCCGACATACTTTATTAAAAACCTGACTCATAAACCTCTAACTTAATTTAAATCTATCCCATTAATAAGTAATTTGTGCCGACGTCGGTGTAGTTTTACAAAAAAAGGTGCAGCTTCGCGGCGCCGTCGATGTGGTAGGGTATTCTAAAGGTACTCCTAAATATGAGATGGATGAAGAGCGAGAATGTTAATGCATTTTTCAAACAAGGTTCTGCGCGGATTGAGGGGCATACGATTTATTTATTTATTATTACGTTATTACATGCATTTCTACATGGCGAGTAAAAAAGTCCAATAAGGTAAAAAATCCATCTTGTTTTTAGAACCAAGTTGACCTTTTTAGGTTTTTAAACGTTATGTAAATGATATATTCATTAAAGGCCTTGTGTGAAAAAAATAAAGTAATTAGCATTTACCGTTCTGTTTTTATGATATATTTTACAGCAACAATGTTTGTCCACGAGACATCTAAATTTTGAATGTAAGCACACTCTATCTAAGGTAGATTAGGAACAGTTGGTTGAAATTTTTAACCTCGTTGGCACTTGAGCTTGTTATTATTTCTTGTTATTTTCATACTTACTTTACTTGAAGGCTCTTCATTCTCTGTAATAGAAACATACACATTTGTGGGCGGGTTTTTCAAATATCGAAAGATAATGCGTACAGTAAGATGTAAATATTGCGAATAGGAAAACTGGAGTTGGGGTCGGGTGAAGTAGATCGAGTTAGTTAAAATATCGCCGTCGTATGTCAACAGTGCCACCAACAAGGTGGTGTTAAGGGGGTGCATTACCCCCGGGCCTGGAGTTCTAATCTAGGGGGTCGTAAAAATAAAGAAAACATACCTTAATTAGCCCATAAATGCAAAGAATGCAAGGGGCCCGTAAAACGATATCTTGAAATTATGATGGCATATTTTCTGTGCTCTGCGGGCCAACTAATGTCTCTTTGTTTGCTTTTTACGGGTCCACAATAAGGGATGTTTTTTCTCTTTACGGGCCCATTGTATCTTTTATTTGCTTTTTACGAGCCCACTACGGTCTCTTTTCGTTGACTTTACGATTCCATTAGGTCGTTTTTTCTTCACTCTTTTACAGCAAAAAAAAAGCAAACAAAAGAGAGCAACGGGCCCGTTAAAAAGCAAAGAAAAGAGACAATTAATAAACCCAATGATTCCACAGTCTTTGACCCGCAACTGTCGTACTTTCTAATTAATATTTCACTTGAATTTTTCGTCAAAAATTATCATACTTGATATAATGAGGACCTCCAGAAGCCATTGGAGTGCTGCGAAATCCATCTGTTCTCCAGATTAAAATCGCTGGAACAAATACGTCCACGCCCACGCCCGTATGAATGGCCAAGTGGTCTTAAAACGTGTAGGTAACACGTGTAAGGTTGCATCTTATACGCGTAATATTGCATCTTTTACATGTAACATGTGTAAGGTTGCATCTTACACGTGTAAGAATGAAGTGGGATTCGTAAGTTGACGAATCACAGTGTAAGAAATCACAAAAAACCAATCATCTTACGCGTAGCAAACTTCGACCAATAATATGTAAGACATTTTTAGATTTATAACACCCACGACTTCTTAAACGTGTAACCATATCTGTTCATCATCGTCCAAGACTATTGCCTCAGATCTGCAATAGACGGCAGGGAGGAGAGATTAGGCTTCACTGAACATAACTGATCTTGACTTCGCAGACGATATTGCGCTACTATCTGATACTGCCAACCAAGCACAGGAACTGCTCAAAAATGTAGAAAACGCTGCACTTCGTGTGGGATTACACATGAATGCGAAGAAAACACAATTCATGGTGTACAACCATTCAACAGATGTTGAAATCCAAACTGAGGATGGCAGCTTCCTGGAAGAAGTAAAAGACTTCAAGTACTTGGGTCGTGGGTCAGGAGTACTGAGCAAGACATCAGAGTAAGAAAGGCAATGGCATGGAAAGCTTGTAACAAGCTCAATAATATTTGAAAATCGTCTCTACCCAGACACCTCAAAACACACCTATTCCAAGCTACTGTAGAAAGCGTCCTGCTGTATGGTTGTGAAACCTGGACCATTACCAAGAAAACTGGCAAAGCAATGGATGGCTGCTATACAAGAATGTTAAGATCAGCACTAAAAGTGTGGAAAATGCATATGACCAATAAGGAATTGTATGGGGACATTCCACCTGTGACCTCAAAAATCAGCACAAGACGACTGCGGTTTGCGGGGCACTGTAAGAGAGCCAAAGGGAGGATTACATCTGATCTGGTTACATGGAAGCCCACCCAAGGAAAACGAACCAAAGGACGTCCCAAGAAGACCTTTGTGGACCTGCTTCAACAAGACACAGGGTACACAGTGGCAGAAATTGAGACCAGCATGCAGGACAGGCGGTTATGGCGAGTCATCATTGATGCCCGACAGCAAGAGTCGACGGAGTAAGAGTAAGTAAGTAAACGTGTAAGATTATGAACTGTTATCGAGGCTGATATTATTCGCCGCTCGTCGTATGTACTAGTCAAATATAGGAATACCGTCCATACCTAGTAGGCAATTCTTACACGTGTAAGAAATGTTATGATGAGATTTCATTGGTCGAATATGAATACGCGTAAGATGATTGGTTGTTTGGGGTTTATATATGGGTTCTTTATGTACGATTCGTCAATTTAAGCAATCCGCTAGATTGAAAGTTTCTGACTAAATTTAGGCTAATAGTTTAGCCGACAAATCGCAACTTTTAGCGCGCTTTGTGCGCATTGTCCCATGCATTGTTCATATTTGATCATTTTAGCATGAAACTGGCAACTTTTACGTGATTCGTCAGCAAAAGTCGCTACTTTTATATATATCTCGCACACATTTGTCCCATTCAATGTTCATACTTGATTAACTGAAAATTAATCTGTGAGCAAATGACGCCACTTTCAAAGTCCACAAATTAATGTGCTTCACCTGCTTCAATGTGCTTTGTCCCCTTCAGTGTTCATATGTTGATTATTTCAGCATGAAATTGTCAAATCGCGGAATTTGATCAAGAAACTTAATGGCTCTTGATATCATGTGGTATAAGTACGCTTCTTTCGCCACGCTTCAAAACGTGTTCAGGGATTTTACACTAACACCCACCCCTAAAATCACAAAGAAGTTTACGCCACTGCTGTTAACATGCGGCACTTGCCCCTCACTAAGCCCCCCCACACACACACACACATCTATAATATCCTGCCCGTCATTGCTGATCAAAGAGGGCCCGTGAGTTCATGTTACTCCCGGGTCCGTAATGACTCTCAGCGGCACTGTATGTCAAAATCGATCATTGCCAAGTCAACAGGTCCCCGTGTCCGTCACTACATCTAAAATGATCACAGCCCAATGTCAATGGGCTGCTAACAGATGACAGGTATGCAAATCAAGCGTGAACCAGTAGCTAATGGTAACTAAGGTATCATGTATTCAATACGACGGTGAATGCCTTGATTAGTACACACTTTCATGAGTTTCATCGGTCACTATACATTAATTCTAATATCGAATTGTAAGTACGATTTGCAACAGCTGACATATTTGATATAGTTTTGCTTTATTAAAAAGGTATACAAGAGAAAATGAATTCTACTCATTCAGACCATGATTGTGACTTATTGCTTTCAGAAGATGAAGCTGTTCCATACTTTTACACTATCTATAAGAAGATCTTCATCTTAATCATCATACCCATTGTGGCAGGATTGGGCATACTTGGAAATGGAGCGCTTTTGTTTGTTGTATATCGCGTGCAAGAAATGCGGACTGTTACCAACTTCTACCTATGTAATCTTGCTGTTAGCGATGCAACTTTGCTAATTACAACTATGATAAGGTTCATGTGGACTTATTTCAGTACTCCGATTGAATTTGCTTTTTCGTCGTTTCACTCTGGTGCCGGTTGTGCTTTAGTCTGGCTTATCACGTACCTTTGTTATTTTACATCTGTGTTTTTAATAACACTCGTCACCTTTGAAAGATATCTGGCAATAAGCCACCCGTTATCGCATCGAATGCTCAAAGGCAGGACCTGGACTGTACGGATGACAATAAGTATATGGTTGATTTCGTTGATTTCAGCTTGTGCGGGTCTCCATGTTTATGAAACCGAAACGATATGCATAGATTGGTCTAGCAACACTACATTTCATAATATGGCGGCAAAATTCATTGTCTGCAAGGTAGACAATAATTGCTTGTGGTGTAAGCCAACTCTTGTTGCTATTGACTTTGCGCAGTTTTTTCTTGCAGTGATCTTTTCTACATACATGTACTGCAGAATTATTTACACCCTTAGTACAAGGACGGGTCTCACTGGCTCTGAAAATCAAACGACGGCAATACTTCGCGCCAGAAATGAAATTGGAAGAATGCTGATTTTGAATGGAACGGTTTTCTTCATATGTCTGGTACCAGATCAAATATACAATCTCGATTACTTCAAGTATTGGTTGGTTGGTGAAAGAATGTATGAAGCTAAAATGAAGACATTAATCCTTTGGTTTAGTCGCGCTATGTGGTTGTTAAATTCGGCAGTAAATCCGCTCTTGTATAATGTAAGCAACAAACGATACAGGAGAGCATTTGCTGAAGCTTTGTGGGTGTGTTGGTAAAAGGAAAAAGAGATCTTCTTCGCGGAATGAAAATATTGGGATGTCTAGCTCACAGATAGCAAATACAAAATTAACTTCAGCTTGCAGCCAAAACATTCATATATAACATCATGACATGAGGTTGTTGCAGTTGCTTGCGTAAATGGGGGATCACCCGTTTCGGAAAAATAAAAGTTTGGGAAACGGCCTAGAATACTCAATGCCAATTTGCGGATTTCTTTCTGTAATAAAATCATAATCTGCCAAGGTTTCGGGTGAACAATGTGGTGAATTATATGACTGGTATTGCCATCAGGTAAAAATGATTTCTGAAATTTGCTATATATAGCTATAAATATACATCAGCAGTGGTGATGTTACATGCTTAGAAAGTTATTTATTATTTATTGCCTTTTTTATCATACCACTAAGGGAAACATCAAAGAACACCGCTAACTGGATATACGTTCGTATCTTGTCAGTGAGTGGGCACATATGCTTTATATCCAGATGTGCAATGATTTTGGGGCTGTGGTGACGTCTTTAGTTTATTGGTGTACTCAATGCTGTATGGATTATTGTGGACTACTCTACAGCCCTACAAATGTAGACAACGAAAATTCAATTTCACAATTTCCAATAAGAAACACATATTTGTTTTTGCTATAGTATTGATATTGTCTTTGAAGGTGTACACGTATATGTTTGGTATCTAAATAATTGTATGAATTTACTCTTTCCAAATATGTATTTTGATTTCCCTTCCGCTAATCCTTATAAAAGATATAACGGTTCAAAACGGTATCGAGACTTTTGTGACACCCTGTATATAGAGTGATACAAATTTACTTCTTTATCCGATCTAATTAATTATTCAAAAGGCTTAGTGCTTGTTAGCTGATTAATTACTTAACTACTCTCAGTCATAAATAATCATTCCAAACCAGAAAGAATACAAAATGTCTGGTATTAATTATAGATTTCGAAAAAGCATTCGATATGGTATCATATGATTTTATATTTTTAAATATAAAATCATATGATACCATATCGAATGCTTTTAATTTTGGGACATGGACATGGTTTGAAACCCTTTATAAGAATGCTTCTTCGTCAGTAATAATACAAGCGAATATTTCTAAACCGTTTCATTTGTAGGCAGGGCGATCCTCTTTTGCCATACGATTTTGTTTTCACCACACGATTTTGGCTTCAATGATAAAAGGAAATAAGAACATAGAAGGAATTAAAGTAAATGACATGAAATTAAATAATACTACAATATTCTGAACTATTTAGCAACATGCAATCTTATTTTAAATAAGGTCTTGAAAAAAGACAAATATGGCAAAGTCTCTGCACTGGTTAATTGATTACAAAATTCTTTGTTAATCTTTTTAATTTTCACGTGTTTAATTATTTAGTGTAATGTAAGGTCATTGGTGGCAGTACAACACGTAAGTTTATCTTTATATCTATACATATTAAAGTCTGCTGTCAGGGGAGAAAAGTTTGTGAAGCGGTCCGGTAGTCATTTTTTCATGCCCCAACCCCGACTCAATACAGGGAATAAAGAGGAAAAACAATTCATGCAATTCAACTGGAGCTATGGCCCAAAACAATATGATTTTTATATTTCGATTTTTTTCAACATTTTATTCCACAAAACGTGCAGACCAAAATGCTTATTAAGTTTCAAAACTAATTCACGGTTGTTCTATTAGCAACGCAAAACCTATGCAAAATTCCGCTGGTTTACTAACTAGAAAGTGAGGCCAGTTATCGATCCGTTATGAATAATTCATGTTCGACCCCTTGGATCATGGTAATTGATATTGGCTAATAACAACGTTGTTAGTTTTTTTTTTTTTGCCTGTTCAATGAGAATATATCCATATCTTCAATACGAAAGGTCAAAAATTTCAATTGATCGTCGGCTTCCATCCCACCTACATACACTTTAAGTTTACTTCAAGTACTGTTAAATATCAAAAATATCAATTTTTAATGAGTTGCCATAAAATGTGTATTACATTGCGAATTTCAAAAAAGCTAAATTATTTGATATCAGAAGGACATTCTTCGTATTCAGAATGCAATTCGATATGTCTGATGCGCTCTAATGTCCCACAATAAATACTGTCCAAACGTTCATACCCCTTCCCTTAAGTACATTTCAACACTCCAATTGAATTTGCTTTATCGTCGTTTCACTCTGGTGCCGTTTGTGCTTTAGTCTGGCTTATCACGTTCCTTTCTTGTTTTACATCAGTGTTTTTAATAGCACTCGTCACCTTTGAAAGATATCTGGCTATATGTCACCCGTTAACGCATCGAATGCTCAAAGGCAGAACCTGGACTGTACGAATGACGATAATGGCTTGATTGAGTTCTTTGGCTTTGGCTTGTGTGAGCATGGTGACTCACCATTGGTGAGTCTCCATGTTCATGAAACGGAAACGATATGCATAGATTGGTCTAACAATGCCACCTTTCATAATATGGCGGCAAAATTCGTTGTCTGCAAGGTAGACACAAATGCTCGTGGTGTTGGTAAACTCTTGTTGCAGTAGACTTTGCACAGTTTTGTCTTGCAGTTGTCTTTTCTTTATACATGTACGGTAGAATTATTTACGCGCTTTAGTACAAGGACCGGTCTCACTGGAGAACGCGGCTCTGAAAAGCAAACGGCAGCAATGCTTCGCGCCAGAAATCAAATAGGACGAATGCTGATTTTGAATGGAACTGTTTTCTTCATATGTCTCGCTCCAAATGAACTATACAATCTCTATCATTTTAAGTATTGGCTGGATGGTGAAAGTCTGTTTGGAGCTGAAGCGCAGATAGTCATCCTCTGGTTGGCTCGCGTTGCGACGCTGTTGAATTCGGCAGTAAATCCACTCATGTATAACGCAATTAACAAAAGATACAGGAGAGCATTTGCTGAAGCTTTTGGGTGTGTTCGGAAAAGAGAGATCTTCTTCGCCGAATGAAACTGAAAATTCCACGTCAATGTAATATATAGGTAACATGTAGCGAAACAAAATCACCTTTAGCCTGCAGCACAAGTTGTTTCAAAATTAAAGGTTGGCAAACGGCGCGGAAGACAGGGCTATTGTATTTTTAGTCACATTTTAGTTAAACGTTGTACTCAATGCAGTATGGATTCTGGTGGGCTCTGCAGAGTCCCATACAGACGTAAATAACAAGCATAAAATGCAATCTCGATTATTTCAAGAATTTGTTGATGAGAGAATGTTTGAATCCAATATCTTTTGGTTGAACTGCGTTATGTGGCTTATAAGTTCAGCAGTAAATCTGCACATTAAGGCTAAGTTAGCAACGAACGAAGGAGAACATTTGCTGAAGCTTTTGGCGGAATGGATATGAAAAATTTGTGATGTCTGATGGCAAATATAAAATAAACTTTAGCCTGCAGAAAAAACATTCATTATGCATATCAAGAGATATACATGTAGTTGCTGCATTTACAAACTGGGGGACCATCCGGTCGGGAAAAATTAAAGGCGGGAAACGGCGCCAAAGACAGGAATACTCAATGTCTGCAGTAAGATCAAAATCTGCCAAGTAGAATCATTATGATTCGCATTGCCATCAGGAGTTATTTTCTGTTTTCAGATTATCCTGTATTGTTGACATTTTATTAGTGAAAAAAGTGGCAAAATCGTTGCTTAGTTGATAGAGGGAATCATGAATACGAATGAAAACTTAAAATCTTGTAAGACAAGCTTGATGTACTTGTACTAAAATAATGTTAACTCACACAAGGTCCGCGGTTTAAGTGAAGACATTCTGTCGGAAATCGTTCGTATGCGGACCATAATATGTTGCGATCTCTTTGTATCATAATACTAATCATGGCGTGTCCGTCCGTCCGTCCGTCCGTCCGACCCTCTGTCCGCGCGCTATCGCGTTCGCGTTCGCGCGGTTTGCGTTCGCGCGGTGCACTATCGCGTGCTCGCGGTGTGCTATCGCGGAGTATCAATGGGCGCGGAGTACAGTGCGCGCATCGGAAAGCATTACAGTGTGACTAACAGGTGCATCTCATCGGACCAATAGGCCTATTTCTCCCGATTGATTTCATTACTTTAGTAACGGCCTATATCTACGTCCAGATACTAATTTGGGTCATCCAATGTAGTAGCAGGACAGGGCTTGGAAGAAGCGAATGATGGGTTTCCAGATTATGGGTAGGCCTACCTAACTACCGAAGTAGGCCTAAGCATCACAGCTACAAAACAAAGAGAGTTGTTGTGTCAAGTTTGGTCTTGATCATTGCGATACGCATTTCATAGTATTTTAAAAGGTCAGGGCAGGTATATGGGTAACGGGTGTTGGGTGATTAGAAATAGGCCTATCACGAGAACCGCCCGACCCGAGAACCTCGAAATCTAGTTCTTTATGTTTTCCTCTTTCATATGACACTTTTGTGGCATTTAGAGATATGTCCATTTCAGACCAAAATGTTGCTGAGTAAGGAAGTAAGGAAGGAAGTAACATAGGCTGAGACCATTTCTTGGTTCAGCAAAAATTGTTTGTTGAAAGAGAAACTCTCTGCATGCCAGTTGCTAAACTGAACTGTGCGTAGAGTTCCTCATAGGCGTAAATATTTCGGTAAGGCGATAGAAACAAATTAGTGCGATCTTTCGATAGACCATCGATGCTTGGTCGATCCCTATTATTTATGAAATCAATTAATTTACTATTGTTAATTGGGATAAAATAGTAATCTGTACCTGTAGTGATATTGACCAATATAAATTTAGCGTTAATTCTGATTAATTAGTAGACAATTCAATATTTGTCTCTGGTGCCTAAGGGGGAAGTGTTCAATACAATCACCCCCATGTTGATTCGTGTATGTGGGTTTCTGACCAAATTAACCTTATATTTGCTATTTTAGCTTAAAACGGTTTTTTTAAAGTGTCAATTATTGTGTCAATTCTTCGCTCAAATTTATGACACTGGCACTTTTGCACCATATTTCACCATTTGAGTTTCAATTGAAGTCATAATGTACGATCTCGATCTTATAATATGAACTTGGTTAATTTTTTCAACCCTGATTTTTTGGCATATTTGTAATGTTTACACATGTCACAACTTGCACATAAATGGAATCAGCCAAATTTGTTGTGTTTGTGGGTAAACAGAGCATAGTTCGACATAAAGTCATAATTCAAGAATTATTACTTTATGTCCTCCTATAGAACTGCGTGTTAAACGGCCAAAATAACAAGCAGTGTTTCTTTCACTTTACCTCGTTATTTCAGTTCAAAATGGACAGAAACCATTCCCGATAATTATTACTCGTTATTTATATTATTAATATCTGTTTCAAGATTGAATACAATACCGCTCTAATTGAAGATGCTAATCGTTCAGGTGCTAGTGAAACGTACATGCACTGAGCATTATGCGACATTTCCATACAATTGCGATCCTTTGATGAAAACATCCTTCGTTTTGCAAAAGTTTGTAAGTCGTTCTTACACAATTCCAAAATAATACCCGTACACAAGCCCTTACACATTGTGTCTATATTGGCTTAAAATATTAATTTATGTGAATATATCTTTGGAAAAGTTCATTTGTAATGTTAGATTCAACTGTTAGTTCTTTTTGTGCAATTTCACCAATACACAAGTGGTTTCATGAGACTGATGAAACTACTAGTGTAGTAGTAAAACGTTACAAAAATCTACTTGTGTTTTTTGGAATTGCACAAAACGAACATATTTTACTCTTACAAAGATCTTGTCTTCATGTGTGCACGTCAGAATTATTTACGCGCTTAGTACAAGGACCGGTCTCACTGGCGAACGGGGCTCTGAAAAGCAAACGACGATAATGCTTCGCGTCAGAAATCAAAGTTGAAGAATGCTGATTTTGAATGGAACTGTTTTCTTCATATGTCTGGCACCACCTCAAATGTACAATCTCGATGATTTGAAATATCGGTTGGCCGGTGAGAGAATGTTTGAAGCTAAGTAAAAGCCGACAATCCTTTGATGTAGTCGCGTTATGTGGCTGTTGAATTCGGCGGTAAATCCGTTCCTGTATAACGTAAGCAACGAACGACACAGGAAAGCATTTGCTGAAGCTTTTGGATGTGATGGTAAAAGAAAAAAGAGATCTTCCCTGTGGAATGGAGATGAAAATATTGTGATGTCTAGGTCACAGGTAGCAAATACAAAATCAACTATAGCCTGCAGCCAAAACATTAATATGTAACATCGTAACATCGCTATTATTTCTTTAAGTCATTAAGACACTTAAGATATTAGTTTTTACTATCACTTTCTGCATACAAGTCATTAAGACACTTAAGGTATTAATTTTATTATCACTTTTTATAAGTCATTATGATACTTAAGGTATTAGTTTTTAATATAAATGTCTCCTATATTGCCGTTGTCATGAGGACATCTGATACCATTAAATTATAAAACGAAAGCATAGTGAGAGAAAGAGGGAGAGTATCAAACGTCATTTGTACAAATAGTACAATGACCCTTATTGTATAAGTAATAAATATAGGATGGATGAAGAGGGAGAATGGTAAAATTGAACATTTTTCAATCAAGGTTTTCAGGGGCATACGATTTATTTATTTATAATTACCTTATCACATGCATTTGTACAGGGTGAGTAAAAGAAAGTAAAATAGGGCAAAGAAGCCGTCTTTATTTTAGAAATGAAGTAATTAGCATTTACAGTTCTGTTTTTATGATATATTTTACAGCAACGCCCAATTTTAATGTTTGTCCACGACACTTCTAAATTTTGAATGTCAGCACTCTCTAAGGTAGATTATGAACAGTTGCCATTTTAAACTCATTGGCACGGAAGTAGAATAAAGCGCCCAAAGTGTTATTTGCCCCTGGTCGTGTTATTATTTCTTGTAATTTACATTTACTTTAAAGCTGTTCACTCTACATACACATTTGTGGGCGAGTTTTTTCAAATGTTGAAAGGAAATATATGCAAATTGAAATAGAGCGATCAAAATTTCCAGATAAAGTTGTACATATTTCAAATAGGAAAACTGGAGTTGGGTCGGGTTAAGTATGAAGACTTAAGCAATTTTAAAAAGTTTGTTTGAACCGAAAAAAGCACTTGAAAGAAGGCAAAAATCAACCTTGATTTAAGTTAAAGGCAGCTTCAAATCTGGTGTCTTTATTGCGTAGTGTTTGCTCTCATTCAAAACACAATTTAATTGGGTAGCGAAGTAAAAAGACTCATAAAAATTAACGGTAGTTGCGTTTCACTTAATATTTTTCATAAACCGTGACTGTTGAGGATAGCATTTATAGAAACTTTCAACAAAAGGAAATTTCAACTTAGATCTCACGTAAATATCAAATTAGTTGTCCTATTGCATTTTTTCCACCATGTTTGTATATGCCAGGTTCAACGGCCAGTATGTTCAAATGTCTTGGCCATTTGTTTTTGCTACAGTACAGCCAGCAACACAATTGTGATGAAATATTGCTCCGTTTTTTCTCTTAGTTACTCGTTAGGTTTAATACCATGTTTTTCAAGAACACTTGTGAGTTATGTTCCGACCGGACTTTGTCCTTAAACTGCTGGAGAGCAGTGCGGTAAGATCGGGTGCTTTTTTTCTGGTAGGGATAGTTTAGTTCCAAGGTCTCTTGCAATGAACATCAAGCTCTATCTTCATTTTCTTGAGTATTCTAAGGAGTCAAGGACGGTAGTGATTCTCTTCATATTGGAGTAGCCTATCTCAATGACTCCGTAAATTTTCATCACGGGCCATAGAGCGGAAGAGGAAGATTTACTTCCCAACGGTCATTAGGCCAGTGTTGAACATGTCATCATTGGTCAACCTTCCAACACTGGCCAACATGTTCCAGATCAGGGGCGAACTACTGCATATTGGTAGATCTCGGCTGCTGTGTGTCAGAAATAAGCTGAAACAGGGCTGATCACCCGTAAAGCTGATGGGACTGGACTAAAGTAGTTCCCAGCAAAATCTATGATTACGAAAACTACAAGCAAATCTCCCAAAAATACCGAGGGTAGATGAGCGGCAGTCTACTGTTGACTCCATGACGGACCAGCGGGAACTCAGCACACCCTTACGAACTGCTGGCCCTTATTATTGTCACCTGTCCACCTTCAAACCTCTTGTAATATCTAATTATAATGTCCGTACTGCTAATCAACAAGGGAAAATCCATCAGCTATTCATGGGCTCTGCTGATTCAGGTATTGACATTGCCGGAATTCAAGAACATCTTCTCATTACATCAAGCACAATTGATGAACTTTGGTCATACGATAGGAAGCGTTTTTTAATATTCAATTCAAAGTCTCGTCAATCAAGAGAAAGAAACATGGACTCTTATAAATCTGATGAGCTTGCTACCCTCAATAAGCAGGTGGAAGACCTGAAGCTGGCCGACGAGATGGGGAATTACACCACCTGGAAAATCATACACTCGTTCTCTGGGAAGAACTCAAGGAAAGGGGTGAAAGTCAGAAAGAGGGATGGATCAGTCCCAACCAGTGACCATGAACTGCTTGAGGAATGGAAGGAATATTTTAGCTCACTCCTTAACAACGATATTGGCACAGCATCTTCAGAACTCCCTGCACCAGCTGTTGAAGATCTTCCTATTATCACTGAGCCCCCAACTCGTGAAGAAGTAGTCGAAGCAATAGCAGCTATAAAGACCAACAAGGCAGCAGCATTGCACTGTTCTATAACTGTTTCAGGGATGGGGGGATAACATGAGTCATATGATTCTCAAATTCTGTATGGAGGTATTCTTAACGTTGACACCGCCACGTCAATGGGTCACAAATGTAATCATTCCTCTACCAAAGAAAGGCGACCTCTCTCTCATGACAAACTACCATGGTATTTTGCCTATGGCCATTGCCGTAAAAGTGTACAACAAGATCCTTCTGAACAGGATCTGACCTCACATTGATCCTTTACTGAGAAGCAGCCAGACTGGCTTTAAATCAGGTCGCAGCAGTGCTCAGCAAATACACATTTTGAGGAGGACCATAGAAGGCTTTCTGGAAACTGGAACGCCTTTGGAGAAGCCCATCCTGCCAATCGAACCATAAATCAAGCTGTTTGATACAACCTGTGTTACTGCCTTTCTGTACGGGTGCGAGTCATGGGTAATCACCAAGGACATGGAAAATAAGAATAATACCTTTGCAACATCTTGCTACAGAGTCATGTCAAACATCAAGCGTGTGGAATGGATTCCAAATGAAACCATCTACAATCTGACCAGCAACACTCCACTGGTTGCCAAAGTCAAGATTCGTCAACTCAAATTTCTCAGCCATATACTGCATCTTGAAAACAAAATCGTTTCGCTTGCCCAAGATCGCAATAGTTGGAGAAAGCTTGTAGTCTCCTGCGCCACAGCCGACTGATGATGATGATGTCTTCATACAATGATTATTCCATTTGAATTTTACACAAGCCTGTTGATCATCCACAAGTAAGGATGAATTTTAAATGGAATTAACACTTTAGGCAGCTCCATTTGAATTATATACAAACTCTGAGAAAGATTCAATCTGAGCCTACTACTGAACGTGGTGACTTTTTAGATCGAGTTAGTTAAAATATCGCCATCGTAGCGTGATGTCAAAATCGATCATTGCCAAGTCAACAGGTTCCCGATATCTGTGTTCGACACTACGATCAAAATGATCACAACCCAATGCAAATGGGCTACTAACAGGCATGACAGGTATGCAAATCAAGCGTGAACCAGTAGCTAAGGGTAACTAAGGTACGACGTATTCACAACGACGTTGAATACCTTGATTAGGACACACTTTCATGAGTTTCATCGGTTACTATACATTAATTCTAATATCGAATTGTAAGTACAATTTGCAACAGCTGACATATTTGATATAGTTTTGCTTTATTAAAAAGCGAAAATGAATTCTACTCATTCAAACGATGATTGTGACTTATTGCTTTCAGAAGAGGAAGCTGTTCCACACTTTTACACTATATATAAGAAGATCTTCATTTTAGTCATCGTACCCATTGTGGCAGGTCTGGGCATACTTGGAAATGCTGCGCTATTGTTTGTTGTATATCGCGTGCCAGAAATGCGGACTGTTACCAACTTCTACCTATGTAATCTTGCTGTTAGCGATGCAACGTTGCTAATTTTAAATATAATAAGGCTCATATCGACTTATTTCAATACTCCAATTGAAATTGCTTTATCGGCGTTTCACTCTGGAGCCGGTTGTGCTTTAGTCTGGCTTATCACGTACCTTTGTTATTTTACATCCATGTTTTTAATAACACTCGTAACCTTTGAAAGATATCTGGCTATATGTCACCCGCTGGCTCATCGAATGCTCAAAGGCAGGACCTGGACTCTACGAATGACGATAAGTGCTTGGCTGATCTCGTTGGTTCCGGCTTGTGTTGGTCTCCATGCTCATGAAACTGAAACGATATGCATAGATTGGTCTTACAACACCACATTTCATAATATGGCGGCAAAGTTCATTGTCTGCAAGGCAGTCACAAATTGCTCGTGGTGTTGGCCAACTCTTTATGCAACTGACTTTGCATATTTTACTCTTACAGTGATCTTGTCTTCATGCATGTACATCAGAATTATTTACGCCCTTAGTACAAGAACAGGTATCTCTGGAGACCAAGGCTCTGAAAAGCAAACGACAATAATGCTTCGCGTCAGGAATCAAATTGGAAGAATGCTGATTTTGAATGGAACGGTTTTCTTCATATGTCTGGCACCACTTCAAATGTACAATCTCGATTACTTCAAGCATCGGTTGGTTGGTGAGAAAATGTTTGAAGCTAAGACGATGGCGATAATCCTTTGGTTTAGTCGCGTTATGTGGCTGTTAAATGCGGCAGTAAACCCGCTCTTGTATAACGTGAGCAACGAACGATACAGGAGAGCATTTATTGAAGCTTTTGGCTGTGATGGTAAAAGAAAAAAGAGATCTTCCTCGCGGAATGCAGATGAAAATATTGTGATGTCTAGGTCACAGGTAACTATAGCCTGCAGTCAAAACATTAACATATAACATCATGACACGAAGTTGCTGCAGTTGTGTGCGCAAATTCTAAAATCGAAACGCAAGTACAATTTGCAACAATTGGCATATTTTGATATGGTATTATAGCGCGTACAAATGCTATATCAAAAGGGCACACTCGGGCAAAATGAATTTTACTCAAAAATACAGATGATTACTGCAACATAATGCTTTCAGAAGAAGAAGTTGCTGGAAGGTTCATGAACCGGTATGCACGTAACTAGAAGTATATTCATCACTTGCAACAGAAGTTACATTAGTGTTTACATTCTTTACTTTCTTATATTCTCCACCTTCTCAATAAAAGAGGTTAAAACATATCAGCAAGAATTTTATCAAAAGTACAATTAAGAAATTTAGATGGAGACCTGTTGAAAAGGAAATTGATTGTACTATACATATCTTTCATGGTAACATTTTACATTGGTTTGTAAATCACTCAATTTTGCACTTATTATAAAGCTACAAACATGTACCTTTTTGTTTTGAGTTCTGAAAGTAGTTTCATCAGCTTCTGCTCGAGTCTTTTTTCACCTACGCTCAAGGCGCCACCAGGTGCGCCTAGCCTCATGGATTGTCGCATTATACCAGGGCAGTTTCGATCTCACAGTGCGTGTTTTTGTGACAAAGGGACAAACCTCATCCAGCGCCGAGAATGTCAAATTCTCATAGGATTCAACTAGAAGGATCTTCACTATCGGGGGAATTGGCAAGCCATTCACCAAGCAGCATAGTTAGACGTTCATGATTCATCTTCCCACATTCGAGGTAATGTGGTAGCTTTCAATGGAGGAGGTTTTTCAAATTGAATGGGGCAAGGTATAAACAACATAATGATCAGAGTAGTGTATATTGCTTGCCCCAAATTGTCTGCCTTGAATCAGATCATCATCAAGACGGGACATGACCAAATCCGGGGTATGACCCGATATATCTGTCGGTATTCTTCAAGATATTGGTGTCATATTTATTGGATTCATCCATATGGACGTTAAAGTCCCCGAATAATGCAACCTTTTCGGGTGTCACACAGGTTTCATCAAGTAATTTATCAAAATCATCCATAATGCAGAGGTAGTGTATTTATTTTCACGAGATGGATTGGTCTAACAACTCCACATTTCAGAAAGGGGGGACAAGTTCCATCGTCTGCAAGGTGGACCCAAATTGTTCGTGGTGTTGGCAAGCTCCTCTGGCTGCAATTGGCTTTGCACAGTTGGCACTTGCAATGATTTTGTCGTCATATATGAACGGCAGAATCAGAGAAGATGTGTAAGCAGTCCCATGATCCCAGCAAACACATTCGACATCATTCGCAAAAGGTTATAAAAGGTTGTTAGAAAACGTTTAAATGTCGGGTTATATAAAGGGGTCATTAATGGTATAAAACGTTTTCATAACATTAAATAACATTTGTTGGTAATTTACTGCGCAGCAAACACAAATGTTTTACAGAAAACATTTAATTGTCGGGTTATATAAAGGGTATAAAAACGTTTTAATAACATTCCAAAAACAATTTTGAAAACTTGGTACAAATTATTCTAAACAGAATGTTATTTTGGGGTTGAAAAATATTTTGCAAAAAATGTTTGCCCAAAATATTTACAATAACGTTTTTAAAATGTTTTCACGACCTTTATATAACCCGACATTTAAATGTTATTAAAACGTTTTGTAAAAAACATTTTAAGAACATTTCTGTGTTTGCTGGGTGCAAATATTTTAACATAATGTTATTTAAGTGTTGACAAATGTTCAAATGAGCTCTTTTTTGTTACTATCGACCCACATTTGAACGAGGAATTAAAGTCTGAAAGTACAACAAATCGGTATACTAAATGTAAAAAATTCAATTTGGACACAGCAGCTGCCCGCAGCTGTATGCGATGCGACCGTTTCGTACGTCGCGTATTTCAAAGTACAACGCGAACGCACGACCATGGATACAATAATGAAAATACTAACCAATCATGAGTGAGTTGGCAAGGTTTAATTCACTTCCTCGTTACTCACATGCGGGCGTGTACGCAGAGAATCACGCTGTTGACAGCTGTGTTCATTCAATTGAAATTTCTAGTAGACTGGTTCTCAAGTACCCGGATTTTTCACTACTATCATGGGATCGCCTATAAATCTTTTCTGCGGCAGAATTATATCCGCGCTTAGTACAAGGTCCGGACTCACAAGAGAATGTGGCTCTGAAAAGAGACGGCAGCATGCAATATTTCGTGCCAGAAATCAAATTACAAGAATGCTGATTTGAATGAAATTGTTTTCTTCGTATGTCTGGCGCCATTAGAATCAGTCACATTCGATCACTTCAAGTATTGGTTAGTTAGTAAGAGAATATATTCAGCAGAAACGAAGAAGTTATTTTCTGGTTAGGTCGAGTTGTAATGCTCTTGAATTCTGCAGTAAGTCCGCTCTTGTATAACGTAAGTAACGAGTAATACAGAAGATCATTTGCTGGAGCATTTGGATGTGTTTGTGAAGACAGACGGAGCTCTTATTCCAATAATGGAAAAGTTATGAAGTCTGTGTCGCAGATAGCGAATACAGAATCAACATTAATCTTCAGCAAAACCATATATATGTAATATGGCATAAAGTTGTCGGTGAAGCTATTAGCTCATCGATTCCAGATACATACGTTACATATCAATTACGTCTGTATAGTCTCATACTATCGTCCTCACAAAGTCAGATTGAACATAACTTATTGTTGTCACCGTGTAAATATATTGTTTTGTTGAATTAGTGTTGAATAATCCTTATAAAAGTTTTCAATCTTTGCAAACTTATCAATAATGCATGATAAAAAGTGCAGGCTAGATTAAAGTGATTTGATACCCATTAGATTTCGATTCTTAAAATACATCTTCCGGATACAAGATTGAGATGCATTTAAAATGAGCAGAAAGTTGTTTGACTTTTTGTTACATACAGAAACAAATGTGATGCGATCAAGCAAAATCAGTCGGAACTCGGAAAAATTGATTTTGAGATATAGCCAAACAAAGGAAATATTTCCTTTTCTTTCCTATTGTTTTGGAAACTCTTTGATTGCTCATATCATTGGGACTGTTCAATTTCAATGAGGTTTTCTGCAAAATCCAGATTTGTAAATGCTTTTTGCTATCCTGTAAGAAACTGAAAATTTAATATTTCCGAGTTTCGACTGATCTTGCTTGATCGCATCACAAATAGGGTTGGTATAATCTTGTATCAGGATGTTTAAAGCCATAATTGGAAAAGGGTGTGTATAAATTAATTTGGTACAGCTTGTATAGCACATTATCAGTTGTATATCACTTAAATGCACATTGTATAGCAGAATAATAGTGTGTTAATTATCACTAATTCATTTTTGTCTAATTAAAATGATAAGTGCTTATTGTTTTAGATATAGCAATATTAAAAATCAATCAACATCTGTTGATCGTTAACATTCAATATTTTTGTTTTAATGGATTGCTTTTTTCAATGGTTTAATAAAGTGGTGTGCTAGAGCAGGTGGTATAATGGAGTAGTCGTGATCCATGACACTTAAAAGTGAACCATAATGACCGGTGCTTATTGACCATGTCATCTGATTGCTTTTCTCTACTTGATGTGTGTATGAACCAAAAAGACGGAAAGCAATTTTGTCACCAAAATGGCACCAGAGATCATCTAACTTGAATTCACGCCAAAAGTTCCATTCACCAACATTTGCATAAATTGGCTCATATTTTTTACATTATTTGTTAGATTAAAAACGTCAGCAAGACATAAATGACATTACATTTAGTACGCGTTAAATTGTTTTGCGATTTAGAATTCAATCTGGACTCGGTACAAATGCAATGCATCCTTTTTCATAACTTGACCTACCTTGACTATGGCGTTCACTCCAACTTGGGGTTGAGTGGTGCCATCTGCTTCATGATGTCCTACCATTTTCTTCTGTCTTTAGCTAACCTACTAGCTTGGACCAAGGAGCTGATGTTTAATTTACTACAATCGGCTTTCAGGCAGTCACTCCATCTTTTTGGTGGTCCCCCTCTTGGGCGTTTGCCATAGATTAGCTAAACGTTAAATTGTGTTCTTTGCCTAAGTCATCACACAAGAGTGCCTCAAATGCTAATTTTGGAAGACGTGATGGTGGCATTCTTTGAATATGGCCGAAGTGTCGGAGTCTTTTTGTTGATATTCTGTCCAGGATGGTAAACTCCATGTCAAGGGTTTTGCGAATGGCGGTGTTTCTGATCCTGTGGAGACGTGGCATCCCCATTATTTTGCGAAGGCACATCATTTCAAATGTTGAAAGTCTGTGTTCATCTTCCTTCTTTAAAGTTCATGCTTCCGCTCCATACAGTAGCATTGAGATGGTAAGTACTTTGTAGAGTTCGATCTTAGTGCTTCTCTGTATGTCTTTGGCGCTCCATATCTTGTGGAGTTTTTGAACAGTCCCTATGGCTTTCCCAATGCATAATTTTATGTCTTCGGTACAGAGCTTCCCTCCTAGGCAAGTGAAGTCCTCAACATGGGCTAGTGGTGTTCCATTGATTTTTATATTTATTTTTGTGTACTTTTTGGTGATTGCCTGTACTTCAGTTTTGCCAATATTGATTTTCAGTCCAAGTGTTGTACTGCTTTTATGCAAAAGGTCAACCAGAGTTTATAGGTCATTTTCACTCCAATCAACAAGTGCAATGTCATTCGCGAAGCGTAGATTATTGACAAGCTGTCCCTGAATGTTTACTCCTATATATTTGTGTCGTGTAGTGCATATATCATGACCAGCTCGAGAAGGATGTTGAATAGCTGAGGTGAGATAACGCACCCTTGTCGCACTCCAACTACAGTAGTAAACCATTCCGTTAACTCTCCGTTAACTCTTACAGCGCTTTCAGATTTCTGGCTTCTAGCAGCTTTATAATTTTGTTGGGGCGTCATAACAATTGTGCATAAATATGTCAACTAAACTGAAAAGGTTAGATTTTGAGGTATTATCTCATAATGAAGGGGGTAATTACTTTATGTGATGCGTTTATATAAAAACCACTACAGGCTGTATAATGATGATGACGATGATGATTATGATAATAATAATAATAATAATAATAATAATTTTATCCCGGTATAAGCTTTGATGACATTTTCCCGCCATCTTGGAAAGAAATTAAATTGACCCTTAGACCAAATTTGTTGTGCATAGATTTCTTTGTTTTCCCGGCAAAATACACAATGATTTTTCACCTGCAGAAAGCAATACCGCCCTCTTGATCCAACCATGTCGAATTGTGGTGTGGGCTTTCATTGAACGAAGCAGACACAAAATATTAGTATTTAGTGTGCATTTACAATTGTGTTGAGTTATCATTTTTTTGCATTGTATGTCCCAATGTACATAGAAGCCTGATGATGATGATGGGGTAGGCCAGATGTGTCTTTAAAAATACGTAGGCATATATGAGGTTGCGGGCGATGGTTGTTGGCTCAACATGCTCAAGGTATAGGTGTTTTGGTCTTACCTGCGTGTAAGCATCACGAATATATCCTAAACCCTAATCCTTGACCTGCCTTGACCTAAGGCGTCGGCACGGGTGGATCACTCTGCCTTGCCATCTGTGTCATGATGCTTTGCCAGGTTGTTCTCTGCTTTCGTGTAAAAACCTGAATTAAAAATTTTTTGAGGGCGTTCTTCTCAGCAAATGTTATAATATGGCTTTAATTGTTGAGGAGTCTGTCTTGATGCAACTTGTCCATCTCTTTACGGGTCTTCCTTTTGGTCTTTGTGGTAGTATGATTTTTTTTGGATATCTTGGATTTCTTGTCTAGTAATGACCTGGACTTCTGTTTTGGAGATGTTGATCTTGAGCCCTAGGTTGGAGCTATTTTTGGATACTTTGTCCACAAAGGTTTGGAGGTCCCTGGGTGTGTCTGCTACTAGAACAATGTCGTCGGCGAAGCAGAGATTTGAAAACAGCTGGCCTTGGCTATATGCTCCTATGGTGATGTTAGCAGACTTTGCATAAAGCATAACCAGTTCAAGAAGAATATTGAAGAGTTGGGGGCGAAATTACGCATCCTGACGTACACCCACTGTGGTATGGAACATTCTACAAGGTCGCTATTTACTCTTACTTGTTGTTGGATTAGCTGTAGGGTGTTGAGTGGAAATACAAAGAGGCTGAGTGCTTTCCACACTCCCTCTTGCCATACCGAGTCAAAAGCCTTCTCAAAGTCTATATAACAACAATTAATAACTCCTTTCCCTGTTCGAGATATTTTTCTGCAATTTGTGGCAGTGTAAATAGTTGGTCCACAGTCGACCTTCCTGGGCGAAATCCCGTTTGGGATTCGGAGATAACGTCTTCAGCTTTCTTAAGGATTCTACTTTGGATAATTATTGTGGTGAAGATTTTACCTGCATGACTTAGTAAACGAATGCCCCTAATCCTTACCCTAACAATAACCCTAACATTAAACCATAACGCTAACCCTAATCCTAAACTCTAGCTCTAAACCTTAAAATCGTAACCTTCAAATTCGTGACAATGCTTACAGAAGGTAGAACCGATGTTTTTGTCCGGACCTAGCAAAAGAGGATTATGGCCAACGTGCGTACAAATTGTTTGCGACTCCTGCATAAATCGAGTAACACCTTGTTTAAATGGGTTGATCTCCAAGTCAAGAGAATTGATGCATTATATCATTAAGCAAAGATACAAGCAGGTAAAATGTCACTTTCTATAAGTCATTAAGACACTTAAGGTATTAGGTTGAGGTACAATGGTCTCTCATATTGCTGTTGTCATGAGGCCCTCTTATAAAACTAAAGTGATAGTGAGAGAAAGAGGGGCTGGGGGAATCAAACGTCAATTGACGTTATTTATTTGCATTCTCAGAGTCATGAAAAATATTACCAATTTGTCTTTTGTCAAATGTATCTTTTGTTCAATGTATAATGTTTCCACATTCATTTAAAAAGCCCCTCTATTTTGAGAGTTTTGTGTGATGACATGGGCAAGAACACAATTTAACGTTTAGCTAAACCTAAGTATGTAAATATTTATTTTGAATCTGTATATAATCTAATATTCACCTTTATCACAACAGGAAGCCACAAACCATACCGCAAACCAAACATTCCGCCAGTGTAGATCAACATTAAGTCTAACCATCCCCCTTGTGATAACAAAAAACTACCGCCCGCAATCGAAAAGTTCCCATTATAACGGTATATGACGTTTAATATCGAAATTAAAGGAGGCTGCAACAATTAGTTTTCCTCATTTGCGTTCATCCATATTCGTGAAATACTATACAGTCATCAAACACGGCATTCAGACTTCCATTATCCATCGTCTACTACATCCTCTACAAGTTTCTTTTTAGTTATTTCGTTTCTCACATTAGGTGACAATCCAGGGTGACAATAGAATACATTTGTAAACCATCTAATTGTCATACTCCTGACTAAGCTATTACTAGTAACAAGATATTTTTATTAAGCTTTAATGCTGCGCCCACCACACTCTTGTAGCCTTGGTTGATAAAATTTGTTATGAAGTTTTTACTTCTTTTAAATATCATTTTTATGATAACCTCGTCACTCCTATATGGTCATTTTCACGGTAAAGGGTGTAACTTTGGATTTTTAACACTTTGATCTGTAGTGGTCTAATAAAGCTACAGAATTTCACAATTTTTGGCCACATAAGTCATCTAGTTAACAGCTACCTTGGGTAGCAAAATCATCTTAACTTATATCTGTTGCCTTACTTTGGAATGGAATTTCACATGTATTCCAGCTTTCATTTCATAATTTTCTGAGCTTGTGTAAAATACATTTTTTCCTAGATTTTAACCAAAATGTTATGGAAATGTCAAATTTGTTATTATAAACCAAAAGGTTTAAGCCTTGAAACATTATTTTACTGGAATTTAAGTTGCTTCTATGCATGATTTCAGTAAACAGAAACATATTTAAGTGGTTTGAAATTTTGACCCTAAAAATCAAAAGTTACACCCTTTACTGTGAAAATGACCATTATGTAAAAATTGTTAGAACGGCAATGCAATTTCCCCCTTAATTTGCGTGTTATGTTCTTTTTACAAATTATTTCTCTCTACATTTACTGTTTCTTTTTTCGTTGATCATTCAAGTACATGGGTTCCAAGATAGGTTCTAGCACCCTTCAATCATAGATAAACAACTGGGATAGAATACTCAACTCGTTTATTATGTGGCCATAGTTTGCGTCGCAGGGTTAGGGGTGAAAATTATATATCATTGCATTCTTCATTACCATGATTACACTGCTGCTAATCGAATTTGAAGCAATCCTGTATTTTTCAATACACCAGAAAGCAAGCTAGTTGATAACTACTTCTGGCAGCTATTCCTATGTATACAAGTTTTTACTTATTCCAATCACATGACAATTTATATAGGTGTTGATGGATGCAGGATTTGTTAATGTTTTCATCTCAAGGAATCAAACTCAGATTCCTAGCGTAAAATATGGTAACAATAAAAGATGATAATTGTGTTATCTTGTAGCTACCTAAGTCTTGTGTGCTTTGAATCAGACTTTACTTAATAAAATGTAATTTACAATGATTATTTTTCCCGTTGTAACAAAATAATAATAATAAAATAAAAACGTTTCCCCACCAAAAAACTCCCTCCCTCTGAGAAAGATTCAATTTAAAGCTTCTACAGAGGTGGTGAGTTTCAAATAGAGTTGGTAAATGTGGGTAATTCCATTTGAAATTATTTTACGCCTCACACGGGGAGTGTAGACTTTACATGGATTAGCCCAATACTTGAAAACCAATATAAATTGGCTTGCTTTAACAATACGTTTGGTTAAAACATACTGCCCTCGGAAACTACATGTACTTGCTGTCCATTAATTCACATATCGCATTATAAGAACATTTTTTAGCAACAGTCTGCATATTTTGATATGGTATTATAGCGCGTACAAGTGTTTTATCAAATGGGTGCACACGAGAAAATGAATTCTACGCATTCAGACGATGATTGCGTCGTATTGTTTTCAGATGTAGAAGCTGCTCAGTATTTTTACACCATGTATAAGAAGATCTTCATCCTAGTGATCGTACCCATTGTGGCCGGATTGGGCATTCTTGGAAATGCTGCTCTACTATTTGTTCTATATCGCGTGCCAGAAATGCGGACTGTAACCAACTTCTACCTGTGTAATCTTGCTGTCAGCGATGCAACGTATCTAATTATTGTAGCAGTTAGGCTCATGTGGCTTTACTTCACAACTCCAATTGACTTTGCCATTTCGGCGTTTCATTCTGGTGCCGGTTGTGCTCTAGTCTGGCTTATCACATACCTTTGTTATTTTGCATCTGTGTACTTAATAACACTCGTCACCTTTGAAAGATATCTGGCTATATGTCACCCGATAACGCATCGAATGCTCAAAGGCAGGACCTGGACTGTACGAATGACGATATGTGCTTGGTTGATTTCATTAGTTTCAGCGTGTGTGGGTCTCCATTTTCATGAAACTGAAACAATATGCATAGATTGGTCTAACAGCACCACATTTCAGAACATGGCGGCAAAATTCATTGTATGTAAGGTAGACCGTTGCTCTTGGTGTTGGCAAACTCTTGCTGCAATTGACTTTGTACAGTTTACTCTTGCAGTAATCTTGTCTTCATACATGTACTGCAGAATTATATACGCGCTTAGTACAAGGACAGGTCTCACTGGAGAACGCGGCTCTGAACAGCAAACGACGGCAATGATTCGCGCCAGAAATCAAATTGGAAGAATGCTGATTTTGAATGGAACTGTTTTCTTCATATGTTTGGCGCCAAATGAAATATACAATCTCAATCGTTTCAAGTATTGGTTGGTTGGTGAAAGAATGTTTGAAGATAAAGCGAAGACTTTCATCCTCTGGTTGGCTCGCGTTACGACGCTGTTAAATTCGGCAGTAAATCCCCTCATGTATAACGTAAGTAACGGGCGATACAGGAGAGCATTTGCAGAAGCTTTTGAGTGTGTTGGTAAAGGAAACAAGAGATATTCATCGCGGAATGGAAATAAAAATGTTATGATATCAAGTTCGACTTCAGTATGATACTTAAAAGGGCATTTCGTGATCCACAGCCTCATCCCCCCGCTTTTCTCAAAACAAGTTGAGATTTTTATATCACTGGAAACCGCTGGTTACATAATGTTTATGTACAAACAATTTCTTGCAGATTAATTCGTTTAGCAAAGATATCGTGAAATTTGAATTTCGTTCTGGTGCACCAGAACGAAATTACAACACATTTTCTATGGAGCAGTGTGATACAGATGATCATAAATAAAACGCAAACGCAAAGGCGGAATCAACTGAAATTTTGGGAATAAGCTTTTTTCGTGGATATCTACTGAAAAATGACATAAAAGGAGGATGCTAGGATCACGAAATACTCCTTTAAGTAACAGGTAGCAAATACAAAATCAACTTTAGCCTGCAGCCAAAACATTAATATCATGACATGAAATTGTTGCAAATTGATAGGTTGAGAAACGGCGCGGAAGACATGAATATTATATTTAAGTGTGGATTGTGGTGGACTCTGCCGACATACAAACGTAAACATCAGTCATGCAATGGGCACACCCCCTATAGAGGAAAAACTTAACATTCAAAGAAATGTCTAGATTTCCAAGTGTGCTTTCTGAAAACGACTGGAATTCCAGTTTCCAATGATACTGAAAAAAGCTTTGGAAATGCAATTAAAGGAAGTGCACGACAATCAGGATTATGAGCACATTCTTTCAAATTAGTTCAATGATATACAAAACGTCTTAAACATAGTTGTATAGTATTTACTGTTATGTTTTGTGTTCCCATTGTTTAGGTCATGTGTGCTTTTATCTTAATAGATAATATTAAAATGTTATTGTAAATTTAAACTTATGATCTCAACACAAAATTAAGACGTACCTCAAATTTTCGGTCACAACTTTGACCTTCATCTGGAGACTGGCAACCCAAGTTTGGGATCAGTGACCTTTTGGACACTTGACCCCAAAACCCGGTCGTACACTCTGGGTAACTTGTATCGGCCCCGTCGCGGTTGAGAGATGGTTGGTTGACTCTGATGTAAATTGACTCCTTCACACCCCTTTCAAAGTATCTAGCATCCCGGTCGAGGATTTTGACCTCATCCAAATCAACTTGGTGGCCGGGGGATTCAATGTGGATGTGCTGGGAGACTTCCGACGAGGTAGTACTCGGACGACGGTGTTCTGAGAATCTGGTTTTCAAAGATCTTTCAGTCTCACCAATGTAAGATTCTGAACACTGGCCCTGCAGGGTTTTCCCTGACAGGGGATGTAATAAATTGGTCCGGTAATGTCTTTCTTCTCAGTTTTGTCTTTAGGTGAGACAAGTAGCTGCCTCAGAGTTTGAGTGGGTTTAAAACAAACTCTGATGCCGTAGGTGCCGAAGATTCTTCGTAAGGCTTCGGAAGTTCCTTTAACGTAGGGCAAAACTACTTGTCCTTTTGTCTCAACGTTTGTATTTTTCAGGTTACTGTTCTTAGACTTCCCTTCTTTCGCTTTCTTAGCTTTGTCAAAGGACCAGTTCGGATAACCGCACTTCTTTAATGCACTGTTAATGTGGGATTTCTCCTCCGCTATGTCCTCTTGCTCAGATATGATACTGCCCGCTCTGTGGTGAAGAGTCTGGATTACACCCAGTTTGTGCTGGACAGGATGATTTGAATCAAAGTTCAAGTATTGATCCGTGTGGGTCGGTTTCCTATAGATTTTGATTTTTAGCGTACCGTCCTCTTGGATGACTGTATGAGTGTCGAGGAATGCGAGTGACCTATTTTCCTCGCCTTCTGTCGTGAACTTGATGTCCGGATCGATTGAGTTCAAGTGATTCGTAAACTCCTCCGCGTATTGGTTTTTTTTAACTTTGTATGGGTATCGTCGACATAACGGAACCACCACAAAGGGGGGTGGGGGGCTGATCTTATCGCTTCCTGTTCTAATTGTTCCATATATAAGTTACAGACGATCGGGGATACAGGTGACCCCATAGCCGCGCCATGGATTTGCTGATAGTAATTTCCATTATACACAAAGTAAGTACAATTCAAACACACTTCGAGAAGTTTTGTCACATGTGTCCGATCACTAAGTGTGTTATCCTGTTCCAGACGAGCTTGAATAATTCTTAATGCTTTGTCAACGGGTACAGAGGTAAAAAGAGCAGTGACATCATAAGATCTTAATTCTTCGTCCTCCTCTACAGTTTCGTTCTTAATTCGCTCTGCGAAAATCTGAGAATTGGCAACGTGGTGTTCTGTCTTACCAACAAGAGGGGCTAAAATGTCAGCAACCAATTTAGCACTACTGTATGTGATTGACCCGACGCTACTCACAATGGGTCTGAGTGGAGTGTCTTTCTTATGAATTTTAGGCAACCCGTAAAATTTAGGTGGAGTTTCGGTGGTGGGGTACAACTGTCTGTACTCAACTCTGTTGATACCACCCTCTTTCTCGATTTCAAGAAGCACAGATGTTAATTGTTTCTTGTACTTACTGGTTGGATCCTTTTTGCCTAAGTTCTTGTAGGTATTAGTGTCACTAAGAAGTTTCTCACACTTGCGATTGTATTCCTCACTATTAAAGATGACCACTAATCTTCCCTTATCGGCTGGTAAGATTTGGATTGACTGATCTTTCTGAAGCTGTTGCAAAGCTTCCCTCTCCTCTTTAGAAAGGTTAGATGGGGCCGATACAAGTTACCCAGAGTGTACGACCGGGTTTTGGGGTCAAGTGTCCAAAAGGTCACTGATCCCAAACTTGGGTTGCCAGTCTCCAGATGAAGGTCAAAGTTGTGACCGAAAATTTGAGGTACGTCTTAATTTTGTGTTGAGATCATAAGTTTAAATTTACAATTATGAAGTCTACCAACACAGATGAACTTTCATGCTAATATTAAAATGTATGTCACTTAAGGGCGTACTACACCGCTGCCCAATTTTGTGCCTATTTGTACATTTTTCTCAAAAATTATAGCGCATTGGTGACAATTAAGATATGTATATTATAGGGGCAAGGACTACAACTACTGCATTGGAAATTTTATTTCAACACAGACAAAAGTTGTGGAGCTACAGTCAAAAATGAGGGAAAACTAATATTTGATCAATAAATTAATAACTAATTGCCTTGAGTTGCTGAATTATTAGTGCAGTAGTTGTAGTCCTTGCCCCTATAATATACATATCTTACTTGTCACCAATGCGCTATAATTTTTGAGAAAAGTGCAAAAATAGGCACAAGATTGGCCAGGGGTGTAGTACCCCCTTAACCTGCTATATATCAAAATGATTAAAAATCAATCACTCCTGATTGTGTTTGAAACATTAATGACGAATACTAAGCGTAAGCGGTGTCATTTTACTTTGTAGTACAAGATTATTTATTTGCTTATATTAGGTTAATACAGGCTGCCAAAGCTCTAGCTCCGTCCCTGGTGAATATATATAATAATTATTGAATAAGCAGCAGGCACAGAGCATACCTTGAGAGGACACTTGGCTCATTTGCATGGCATTCGGACTCTCCATTGTATTGGTTCATTTGTGTATGGAGAGCAATGGCGACCCTTCATTGTATTTGTTCATTTGTGTATGGAGAGCCATTCTTGGAGCCCATGGGACTCAGGTAGAGTCAGACGCTGTATATACTAGAAACGCATATTTTTAATTCCGCGTTTATTCAATGTTAGCATTAAATTTGTATTGCCCGGCAGCGCGCGCAATGGAAAAACCTGAATTTGTTACATAAAAAGAAATGAAAATTAAAAAAAGTCGGGTTCCACCTGAGTACATATTAAATGGGTGTAGAAATTGTTCTGAAAATATTAATTAATTTAGACAAACATACGGGATATAATGAACCTTTGACATGACGCCATGATGACATGATTTTATCAGTCGTTTTATATCACCTATACCGTGTGTCATAATACCAATATTTTGTAATTTTATATAAGAACTAATATTTTGCATCATAAATGCGCAGTCCATATGTACAAACGAATACTAATCTTCAAGATATTAAGCTTTAGAAGACTTCAAAATAACATGTCACTAAGCAGGTCATAGGTGCTGGCCTTGTCCTATTGTACTTGTTCATTTGTGTATGGAGAGCTCACTGACCTGTGTAGGGGTCAATGGGAGCTAGAGCTTCTTTACGGGGCACTATCGGTTTCAGGGCGTAGTTCATTGAACTCAACGGGCTGTTATTTGAAGTGCTTTTATGTTATTGCAAAACGGATCGTGGCGAAAGCTAATAAATAATTCATACCAGGGTTAGTCCATATGAAATCAAGGAGGTCCCCACCTGACCCCCTCAGATTTGCTTTATATTTTAGTCATATGTTGTACGTGTTAAAATATTAAAACCTGCAAATCTGAGGTCTGTAACTCTTACGGATTTTCTGTGGCAGCCATTTAAAGTTGGAGTAGGGTGGTCTAAAATTGGACTCAAAAGTTGCCCTTTAAATAAATTTCATCTTTGGGAGTCTGTGACTTCTTTACAAAAAAGAGAGAGGTCTGAAACCTTGTATACACACTAAATGCATGCCCAATTTGTCAAAAAGTAAAAAATAAAAAAATTTCTCTAATTGCGTGTTGTGTCACGGGGTCATTAAATATGCAAGAAAAAATGTAATGTTTTGTAAATTGGCAAGTTTAGCCCCCCTAAATTCACATTTTTTGTCAAATTAATTATTTTTTGTTGTCACTGATACTAAATATGGGATAAATACAATACATATCCAAAAAATTGAGCTCACAATTCATTTACATTTCGAACAGCGCCCTCACGAAGATGAAATTTATTGCAAATTCAACATTTTCAGGGGGCCCAAAGTCGATGTGGTCCACCTTCAAAATTTATAAAACATCATTTTTATATGACTAATAGTCTTAAATTTCAACTTAGGTAAGTCCCAGTAATTGTCTAGTTGACTTCATATAAAACGACAAGCCCAAAGTTGACCATTTTCTTATGATTGCATGTACTGCAAATGTGCCGAATTTGGAAGGCTTAAAAGTCAAATTGGCCCCAATATTGAAAATAAAATGGAAATTAAAGTAAATAGGGCCATTAACTACGCATCTAGTCATTTATTTTCAATATTGTGGCCATTTTGACTTTTAAACCTTCCGAATTCGGCACATTTGCAGTACATACAATCATAAGAAAATGGTCAACTTTGGGCTTGTCGTTTTATATGAAGTCAACCTATAAAATTACTGGGACTTACCCAAGTTGTAATTTAAGACTAGTAGTCATATAAAAGTGATGTTTTATAAATTTTGAAGGTGGACCACATCGACTTTGTGCCCCCTGAAAATGTTGAATTTGCAATAAATTTCATCTTCGTGAGGGCGCTGTTCGAAATGTAAATGAATTGTGAGCTCAATTTTTTGGATATGCATTGCATTTATCCTATATTTAGCATCAGTGACAACAAAAAATAACTAATTTGACAACAAATGTGAATTTAAGGGGGCTAAACTTGTCAATTTATAAAACGTTACATTTTTTCTTGCATATTTAATGACCCCGTGACGCAAAGCGTAATAAATTTATTTTTATTTTTTTACTTTTTGACAAATTGGACATGCAATTAGTGTGTATACAAGGTTTCAGACCTCTCTTATTTTATTAGGAAGGTACAGGCTCCCAAAGATGAAATTTATTCAAAGGGCAACTTTTGGGTCCAAAGTTAGATTCCCCTACTCCAACTTTAAATGGCTGCCACAGAAAATCTGTATATTGAAAATAAAATGGAAATAATAGTAAATAGGGCCAATAACTACGCATCTAATAATTTTTTTTCAATATTGTGGCCAATTTGACTTTTAAGCCTTCCAAATTCGGCACATTTGCAGTACATGCAATCGTAAGAAAATGGTCAACTTTGGGCTTGTCGTTTTATATGAAGTCAGCCTAGACAATTACTGGGACTTACCTAAGTTGTAATGTAAGACTAGTAGTCATATAAAAGTGATGTTTTATACATTTTGAAGGTGGACCACATCGACTTTGGGCCCCTGAAAATGTTGAATTTGCAATAAATTTCATCTTCGTGAGGGCGCTGTTCGAAATGTAAATGAATTGTGTGCTCAATTTTTTGGATATGCATTGTATTTATCCTATATTTAGTATCAGTGACAACAAAAAATAACTAAACTTGTCAGTTTATAAAACATTACATTTTTTCTTGCATATTTAATGACCCCGTGACACAAAGCGCAATAATTTTTTAATTTTTTTTTTACTTTTTGACAAATTGGGCATGCAGTTAGCGTGTATACAAGGTTTCAGACCTCTCCCTCTCTTTGTAAAGAAGGCACAGACTCCCAAAGATTAAATTTATTTAAAGGGTAACTTTTGAGTCCAAATTTAGAGCCCCCTACTCCAACTTTAAATGGCTGCCACAGAAAATCCGTAAGAGCTACAGACCTCAAATGTGCAGGTTTTTAATATTTTTACAGGTACAACATATGACTTAAATATCAAGCAAATCTGAGGGGGTCAGGTGGGGGCCTCCTTGATTTCATATGGACTGACCCACCAGGGTTTAATTGATCTGGGATGCGGACATTTTATTATTCGCAAACCACCGGGATTCGATATAGGTTTGCGTTGTAAAATGAAAATGTGAATAAGAGTGTCATCCCCCTGCAGCAGGGACCGGAAAGAAACATACATTGGTTTAATGCCTTCCCAGCAAACACAAAAACGTTTTTAAAACGTTTTAAATAAGTTATATTTTGGGTTTTGGTTCAGGTAAAAACGTTTTAATAACATTAACATGTCGGGTTATATAAAGGTCATGAAATCGTTCTAAAACGTTTTATATAAAAACACACTACAACAATATTTTTAAAATGTTTTCGAAATGTCATTGTAAACTATTTTTGCAAACATTTTTGGCCAAATATTTTGTCAACTCTTAAATAACATTATGTTAAAATATTTGTATCCAGCAAACACAGAAATGTTCTTAAAATGTTTTTTTTACAAAACGTTTTAATAACATTTAAATGTCGGGTTATATAAAGGTCGTGAAAACATTTTAAAAACGTTATTGTAAATATTTTGGGCAAACATTTTTTGCAAAATATTTTTTCAACCCCAAAATAACATTCTGTTTAGAATGATTTGTACCACGTTTTCAAAAATGTTTTTGGAATGTTATTAAAACGTTTTTTATACCCCGACATTTAAATGTTTTCTGTAAAACATTTGCGTTTGCTGTGCGTTTGCTGTGCAACAAATATTATTTAATGTTATGAAAACGTTTTATACCATTAATGTACCCTTTATATAACCCGATATTTAAACGTTTTCTGACAACCTTTTATAACCTTTTGCGAATGATGTCGAAAACGTTTTGTGTTTGCTGGGTTTATATTAAATTTTAACAAATTAATAAAAGTCATAAAACCAAACCTATTTGACGTCTACTCTAGTCATGAGAACAGCTTTGGAGGGCTTTGGTGTAATGAAGTTTGGCGGTACAAAGATTACTAACCTGAGATACGCCGATGATACCACTCTTATTTGTAGCAGCAGAGTAGAGATGATTGATCTTTTGAAGCGCCTCAAAGAGGCCAGTGAAGAAACAAGCCTTCTAATGAACACAAAGAAGACATAAATAATGGCTGTAGACAGAGAGCGGAAAAGTGGTAAGTTTGTGATAGATGGACAGCAGATTGAGGAGTTGAAGCAATCTGAATACCTGGGCTCAATGATTAACATCATCGGTGACAGCACAACTGAAATTAAGAGAAGACTGTGTATTGCAAGGACAACTGTGCAATGCAGGTCAAGCATATGGAAAAGCCGGGGCCTATTCATTGACCTCATACGCCTACTTCGTGCAACTGTGCTTTCCATTGCTACTAACGGATGCGAGTCTTGGGCTATGACCAAGAATGGCAGGATAAGAGTTGATGCTTTTGAGGTGTGGTGTTACAGGAGGCTTCTTTAAGTGACATGAAAAGACAAGAGAACACATTCCTACAAGATTAGTACAAGTCTAATCATCAAAAACGGCATAATGGTGAGAAGGCTGACGTACTTTGGCCATAATTGTCAGGAGAGATGGAGGTGTAGAAAGACACATTTTTAAGGGGCTATAGAAGGCCGAAGATGACCTATGACATTAAGCTGGTTTCTAGCCAAGGACTGTAAGGTGCAACGCACTTTCCATTAGATCGAGTGAGCTGGCGTACACTCTTGTGAAGACCACAGCAGCGCTACACAGCGTCACCTGACACACAGAGAGATGATAACATCTTTATTTGGCAAAAAACTTAACTCCAAAACAATACCCTTGCACAAGTCCTTACACTTTATGTACACACTGGCTTAAAATATACAATTTATGTGCATTTATCTTTCAACAATTTCATTTGTAATGTTAGATTCAACTGTTAACATTGTTCTCTTTATGCAATTTCATCACTACACTAGTGATTTCATCAGGCTAATGAAGCTACTAGTGTAGTGGTGAAACGTTACTAAAATCTACTTATTTTTCTTGGAATTGCACAAAACGAACTAAACATCTCAAAAAAAGTAACTAACCCCCCTTAAATATTGACCATTATTCAAAACTGGGTGATTGTATTACAAATCAGTAAAATGCGTTGGAAGCAGAATTTTATTTCTGCACATTTTCACACCTCATTTGCAGCAATTGACTAAATGACGTCGCAGCGTACATTTATATCAATGTAACCCAAGATTTGAAAGTTGCATTGATTTTATATTCAGTGTAATGGAAGGAAATCTGTGTAATGATATCTGAGTGTTTTTGTATTGTAAAAATTTATATGTAAGTGCAACTTTCAAATCTGGACCTCACTACATTAAATTGACCGGTGTTTTATTGTTTTCTGGGCTATCGTATCAAATAAGATGTCAAAATTCGCAGAAATGAATTCTGCTTCCAACGCATTTTACAGATTTGTAATACAATAGTCCCTTTTTGAATAATGGCCATTACCTAAGGGGGGTTAGTTACTTTGTTTGAGATGTTTATGTTAACAGTATACGTAGAACGACTTACAAACTGCTAAGACGTGAAAGTAAAATAAAAATTATTATAGGCGCATTCGTATATTTATCATATGGTTCAAAAATTGTCCACGAAATATTTTGTGTACTTATATTGTACTAGGAGTAGGGTGGTCTAAAATTGGACTCAAAAGTTGCCCTTTAAATAAATTTCATCTTTGGGAGTCTGTGACTTCTTTACAAAAAGAGAGAGAGGTCTGAAACCTTGTATACACACTAAATGCATGCCCAATTTGTAAAAAAATAAAAAATAAAAAAAATCTTTAATTGCGGGTTGTGTCACGGGGTCATTAAATATGCAAGAAAAAAATGTAATGTTTTGTAAATTGGCAAGTTTAGCCCCCTAAATTCACATTTTTGTCAAATTAATTATTTTTTTGTTGTCACTGATACTAAATATGGGATAAATACAAATACATATCCAAAAATTGAGCTCACAATTCATTTACATTTCGAACAGCGCCCTCACGAAGATGAAATTTATTGCAAATTCTACATTTTCAGGGGGCCCAAAGTCGATGTGGTCCACCTTCAAAATTTATAAAACATCATTTTTATATGACTAAAGTCTTAAATTTCAAATAGGGCCATTAATTGTCTAGGTTGACGCATATAAAACGAGAAGTCATTTATTTTCAATATTGCATGGCCATTTTGACTTTTAAACCTTCCGAATTCGGCACATTTGCAGTACATACAATCATAAGAAAATGGTCAACTTTGGTCATTTCGTTTTATATGAAGTCAACTCTATAAAATTACTGGGACTTACCAAGTTGTAATTTAAGACTAGTAGTCATATAAAAGTGATGTTTTATAAATTTTGAAGGTGGACCACATCGACTTTGTGCCCCCTGAAAATGTTGAATTTGCAATAAATTTCATCTTCGTGAGGGCGCTGTTCGAAATGTAAATGAATTGTGAGCTCAATTTTTTGGATATGCATTGCATTTATCCTATATTTAGCATCAGTGACAACAAAAAATAACTAATTTGACAACAAATGTGAATTTAAGGGGGCTAAACTTGCCAATTTACAAAACATTACATTTTTTCTTGCATATTTAATGACCCCGTTATCACTGATGCTATATATATAAGATAAATACAATGCATTGCATCAGTTGTGAATTTAGGGGGGCTAAACTTGTCAGTTTATAAAACATTACATTTTTTCTTGCATATTTAATGACCCCGTGACACAAAGCGCAATAATTTTTTTAATTTTTTTTTTTACTTTTTGACAAATTGGGCATGCAGTTAGCGTGTATACAAGGTTTCAGACCTCTCCCTCTCTTTGTAAAGAAGGCACAGACTCCCAAAGATTAAATTTATTTAAAGGGTAACTTTTGAGTCCAAATTTAGAGCCCCCTACTCCAACTTTAAATGGCTGCCACAGAAAATCCGTAAGAGCTACAGACCTCAAATTTGCAGGTTTTTAATATTTTTACAGGTACAACATATGACTTAAATATCAAGCAAATCTGAGGGGGTCAGGTGGGGGCCTCCTTGATTTCATATGGACTGACCCACCAGGGTTTAATTGATCTGGGATGCGGACATTTTATTATTCGCAAACCACCGGGATTCGATATAGGTTTGCGTTGTAAAATGAAAATGTGAATAAGAGTGTCATCCCCCTGCAGCAGGGACCGGAAAGAAACATACATTGGTTTAATGCCTTCCCAGCAAACACGTTTTTAAAACGTTTTAAATAAGTTATATTTTGGGTTTTGGTTCAGGTAAAAACGTTTTAATAACATTAACATGTCGGGTTATATAAAGGTCATGAAATCGTTCTAAAAAGTATTGTATGAAAAAACACTACAACACTATTTTTAAATGTTTTCAAAAAAGGTTATTGTAAACTATTTTTGCAAACATTTTGGCCAAATATTTTGTCAACACTTAAATAACATTATGTTAAAATATTTGTATCCAGCAAACACAGAAATGTTCTTAAAATGTTTTTTTAACAAAACGTTTTAATAACATTTAAATGTCGGGTTATATAAAGGTCGTGAAAACATTTTAAAAACGTTATTGTAAATATTTTGGGCAAACATTTTTTGCAAAATATTTTTTCAACCCCAAAATAACATTCTGTTTAGATAGATTTGTACCACGTTTTCAAAAATGTTTTTGGAATGTTATTAAAACGTTTTTATACCCCGACATTTAAATGTTTTCTGTAAAACATTTGCGTTTGCTGTGCGTTTGCTGTGCAACAAATATTATTTAATGTTATGAAAACGTTTTATACCATTAATGTACCCTTTATATAACCCGATATTTAAACGTTTTCTGACAACCTTTTATAACCTTTTGCGAATGATGTCGAAAACGTTTTGTGTTTGCTGGGTTTATATTAAATTTTAACAAATTAATAAAAGTCATAAAACCAAACCTATTTGACGTCTACTCTAGTCATGAGAACAGCTTTGGAGGGCTTTGGTGTAATGAAGTTTGGCGGTACAAAGATTACTAACCTGAGATACGCCGATGATACCACTCTTATTTGTAGCAGCAGAGTAGAGATGATTGATCTTTTGAAGCGCCTCAAAGAGGCCAGTGAAGAAACAAGCCTTCTAATGAACACAAAGAAGACATAAATAATGGCTGTAGACAGAGAGCGGAAAAGTGGTAAGTTTGTGATAGATGGACAGCAGATTGAGGAGTTGAAGCAATCTGAATACCTGGGCTCAATGATTAACATCATCGGTGACAGCACAACTGAAATTAAGAGAAGACTGTGTATTGCAAGGACAACTGTGCAATGCAGGTCAAGCATATGGAAAAGCCGGGGCCTATTCATTGACCTCATACGCCTACTTCGTGCAACTGTGCTTTCCATTGCTACTAACGGATGCGAGTCTTGGGCTATGACCAAGAATGGCAGGATAAGAGTTGATGCTTTTGAGGTGTGGTGTTACAGGAGGCTTCTTTAAGTGACATGAAAAGACAAGAGAACACATTCCTACAAGATTAGTACAAGTCTAATCATCAAAAACGGCATAATGGTGAGAAGGCTGACGTACTTTGGCCATAATTGTCAGGAGAGATGGAGGTGTAGAAAGACACATTTTTAAGGGGCTATAGAAGGCCGAAGATGACCTATGACATTAAGCTGGTTTCTAGCCAAGGACTGTAAGGTGCAACGCACTTTCCATTAGATCGAGTGAGCTGGCGTACACTCTTGTGAAGACCACAGCAGCGCTACACAGCGTCACCTGACACACAGAGAGATGATAACATCTTTATTTGGCAAAAACTTAACTCCAAAACAATACCCTTGCACAAGTCCTTACACTTTATGTACACACTGGCTTAAAATATACAATTTATGTGCATTTATCTTTCAACAATTTCATTTGTAATGTTAGATTCAACTGTTAACATTGTTCTCTTTATGCAATTTCATCACTACACTAGTGATTTCATCAGGCTAATGAAGCTACTAGTGTAGTGGTGAAACGTTACTAAAATCTACTTATTTTTCTTGGAATTGCACAAAACGAACTAAACATCTCAAAAAAAGTAACTAACCCCCCTTAAATATTGACCATTATTCAAAACTGGGTGATTGTATTACAAATCAGTAAAATGCGTTGGAAGCAGAATTTTATTTCTGCACATTTTCACACCTCATTTGCAGCAATTGACTAAATGACGTCGCAGCGTACATTTATATCAATGTAACCCAAGATTTGAAAGTTGCATTGATTTTATATTCAGTGTAATGGAAGGAAATCTGTGTAATGATATCTGAGTGTTTTTGTATTGTAAAAATTTATATGTAAGTGCAACTTTCAAATCTGGACCTCACTACATTAAATTGACCGGTGTTTTATTGTTTTCTGGGCTATCGTATCAAATAAGATGTCAAAATTCGCAGAAATGAATTCTGCTTCCAACGCATTTTACAGATTTGTAATACAATAGTCCCTTTTTGAATAATGGCCATTTTTAAGGGGGTTAGTTACTTTGTTTGAGATGTTTATGTTAACAGTATACGTAGAACGACTTACAAACTGCTAAGACGTGAAAGTAAAATAAAAATTATTATAGGCGCATTCGTATATTTATCATATGGTTCAAAAATTGTCCACGAAATATTTTGTGTACTTATATTGTACTGCAGTATCAGTTTTTGGTAAATATTAATAACATTATCGATTGATTGATATTTGTCTCAATAGAAACATTAGTGCTTATTAATCCATATATTATAGGTGCTTGTCTATGTGCATTTATGAATCATCTGTGAAGCGAAATGTACATTAGGGATGAGATAAAATTGCTTTTATGTGATGCATAATGCATTCATGTCAGAATAAAAAGTACAGTGATATCGTAAATGAAGTAATAAAAGCTACTTGAAAACAAATATCAGCTCGCAATAGGCAGGACTTGTGGATTGCCATAGAATAGCGTACACACAGCTGGAAGCAGTACGTGTACTGGGCTTTGTGTATTGCGTGACGACTGACACTCGATTTGTGAATTTACGCGGGCGTACTCTATTGACTCGCGCAGTAGCAAAAACCGAACGTTTCTCGCGTATTACATACAGGCTGATCAGAAAGTATAATAGGTTAGCGTTGACAATACATACTTCCATCGGAAACTACACGCTGTCCATCAATAATAAAATATCGAATTGTAAGAACAATTTTAGCACCAGTTGGCATAATGGTAGTATAGCTAGAACTAGTGTTTTGTCAAAAGGGTGGACTCGAGAAAATGAATTCTACTTATTCAGATGATGATTGCGACGTATCGCTTTCAGAAGAAGAAGCTGTTCCGTACTTCTACACTATCTATAAGAAGATCTTCACCTTTGTTGTCGTACCTATTGTGTCCGGATTGGGCATTCTCGGAAGTGCTGCGCTATTATTTGTTGTATATCGCGTGCCAGAAATGCGGACTGTTACCAACTTCTACCTATGCAATCTTGCTGTTAGCGATGCAACGTTACTAATTATTGCCCAAGTTAGACTCATGTGCACTTACTTCAATACTCCAATTGATTTTGCTTTATTGGCCTTTCACTCTGGTGCCGATTGTGCTTTAGTCTGGCTTATCACGTACCTTTGTTATTTTACATCCGTGTTTTTAATAACACTCGTCACCTTTGAAAGATATCTGGCTATATGTCACCCGCTGGCTCATCGAATGCTCAAAGGCAGAACCTGGACTGTACGAATGACGATAAGTGCTTGGCTGATTTCGTTGGTTTCGGCTTGTGTGGGTCTCCATGTTCATGAAACTGAAACGATATGCATAAATTGGTCTAACAACACCACATTTCATAATATGGCGGCAAAGTTCATTGTCTGCAAGGTGGACACAAATTGCTCGTGGTGTTGGTTAACTCTTCGTGGAATTGACTTTGCACAGTTTACTCTTGCAGTCGTCTTGTCTTTATACATGTACAGCAGAATTATTTACGCGCTTAGTACTAGGACGGGTATCACTGGAGAACACGGCTCTGAAAAGCAAACGACAGCAATGCTTCGCGCCAGAAATCAAATTGGAAGAATGCTGATTATGAATGGAACTGTTTTCTTCATTTGTCTCACGCCAAATGAACTATACAATCTCGATGGTTTAAAATATTGGTTGGTTGGTGAGAGAATGTTTGAAGCCGAAACAAAAACGTTCATCCTCTGGTTGGCTCGCGTTACAACACTGTTGAATTCAGCAGTAAATCCGCTCATGTATAACGTAAGCAACGAACGATACAGAAGAGCATTTGCTGAAGTTTTTGGATGTGTTGGTAAAAGAAAAAAGAGATCTGCTTTGCGGAATAAAAATGAAAATATTATGATATCAAGTTCAACTTCAGTATAATATCTAGGACACAGGTCGCGAATACAAATGCAACTTTAGCCTGCAACAAAATCATTATATGTAACATCATTGCTGCATCAGGTTGCTGCTTGTATATAGTTTTGTGCGGAATGTGAGGGAGCACCCGGTAGGGGGAAATGAAAGGCTTGGAAACGGCGTGGAAGACAGTAAGATTGTATTTTAGTCACATTTTAGTTATAGTGTTCTCAATGCAGTATGGATTCTGGTGGACTCTGAAGACATACAGACGTAAACATCATGCATACTATATCATGATATAGCTTGTGAGATCGGGATCCTTTATCACGGCTTTCTTCTCGATGTTACGTCGTATTGATTGATGTGCATCTTAAAAAATAAACAGTTAATTCTCGCTATTCGCAATAAAGGGCGCCGCCAGCGGTTTGCGATGTAATCGTGATGTATCATGGGAAAATCGTGATGTATCATGGGAAAAGGTCGACATCAAGTCCGCGCAATACGAATATTACCATGCTATTACATAGGAACACGTGACAATATTTTTTAGTTTGTCAATATAACGGTATTACACGCAAATCGATAGAGAAAAAATTAATTGTGCACATTTCAAATCACATTATTAAGTATTATTGAGTATCGATTCGCGTGTAACACCTTTATTTTGACAAACTAAAAAATATTGTCACGTGTTCCTATGTAATAGCATGGTAATATTCGTATTGCGCGGACTTGGGTGTCAACCTTTTCCCATGATACATCACGATTACATCGCAAACCGCTGGCGGCGCCCTTATTGCGAATAGCGAGAATTGTGTCTCTGTACGCAAACGTGTATCATAATGTTAATGCCAGAGTGATCCTGTCTTCATACATGTACTGCAGAACAATTTACGGCCTTAAGGACAGGTCTCACTGGAAAACGGAACTCTGAAAAGCAAATGACAATGTTTTGCGCCAGAAATAAAATTGGAAGAATGCTGATTTCGAATGGAACTATTTTCTTCATATTTCTGGCGCCAAATGCGGTACGCAATCTCGATCATTTCAAGTATTGGTTAGACTTCTCCGTAGTCCACTTGCCCATTATGCATACTCTTACAACTTCTGATCTTTTTAGTCAACGTACTTCCTCTGTTTGTTGGCTTCCCAAGTGGACTACTTACTTTCGATTGCGGTCAACATGTTTAATACGGATGTTTATGGATAAGATTGTCGGATTTCTGGCCTACTAAGATTGGCCATGATGTATAATGCATCTTTAAATGGATCTGGCTTGTGATTGGTCGCCCAGATCTCGTTATGGTTTAAATCCTCCGGACACGTGCCATTACCATTGATTACTACATCGTACATTACTCTGCGGCGCTTTGTGTACTAGGTTAAATTTAATTGATAAACAAGTATGATTGAGAGTGTGTTAGGGACTAAGTCCCCGGTCAAAGTCCTGTTAAAATGCAATGTTCATAGCCGATTTTAAATTCGGGCTTTCGCGATTATTAAACTGGTAGATTCTAAAATCAGAATTGTTCAGTATTGAAGTGCCATTATAATTATGTTGCATTCAATAAACCTACGTATACGCTACTGTTAGGCTACTGTCACTAATATAATTATATAAACTTTTTCATAACCATTTAATAGTATTTTGATGTAATAAATATCAGCATAATTTCGAGTTCAACTGAATGCGTTCATCATGATTAAATAACATATTTTTATTTATCAAAAATCGACTATGGCATAGTCTAAGTATTGGTTGGTTGGTGAGAGAATATTTGAAGCTAAAACGAAAACGTTCATCCTTTGGTTGGCTCGCGTTACGACAATGTTTATTATTGTTGTTACGATAATCTATTTGCATAATTGAATATTGATATTGGTGCCTTTTTAAGCCATGATACCCGTTCATCAAGTGATCGTGTATCGTCCCGCGCATCAATTGAACGTAGTAAAGCGATGTTTTGTGTGTGCTTTGATAAAGACTTCACTCCCGCAACCGATACAGACGTGCCCAGGATTAGTTCATGATGTTTAATTAGATTGGTTAAAATGATGGGGAATATATTGTCATCATGTCTTGCACGTGAATCATTTTTCAATTATACTTATTATGCTGTAATGTAACTCTGGAAAGACTTATTAACACACACATTATGTATTTTGATCAGTTTGTCCGATGATGTAAATTTACAATAAATTCTTAAACTTCTTGATAGTCATTCCCTTTCCCGCTCATTATCCCTCATCCTTTGGGACTCCAAATCTGGTACCTCGCTCTACTTTTCCTGTGGACTAAATTCCCGATTTAGATTCATAATAATATTATCGGCAGTAAATCCGCTTATGTATAACGTAGATTAAGCAACGAACGATACAAGAGAGCATTTGCTGAAGCTTTTGGGTATATTGGTAAAGGAAATAAAGAGATATTTTGCGCAGAATAGACATGAAAGTATTGTGATATCTATATACGGTAGTTCAACAGGTAGCAAATACAAAATCAAATTTAGCCTGCCACCAAAACATTCATATGTACACATACCATCATGACATGGTAGAAGCGCACGCAAATTGGAGGACCACCTGGTCTGGAAAGACAGGGGTCTGTACTAAGATCAGCATGTGTCACAGGGTTTCGGGTAAGAGAGTCATTTAACTGGCATCGGGAGTTTTCTTCTTCTTTTTGTTTTTGAAGATTATATTGTTTCATGATTGAAAAAAATGTAGCAAAATCGTTGCTTAGTTGATAGGGAAATCGCAGGAACGGAAACATGAAGAATGCTTGTCAGACAAGTCTGGGAGACAACTATTGCTGTGTATAGTCAAGAGGTTCATTAAGTGATTTGATAAGGAATAAGGGGGATGCATGAGGCTCTCGATCTAGTCACATACCTTTAATTAAATTTCCAGTTTGTTATGTGGAGAAAAAATTTGCTCTGTTAAGACTAATTCTATGTCAATATTATGAGCACATTCTTTTAATTTAATTCAATCATTAACACAAGAAAATAATCTAAATTTCTTAATTATACAGTGTGTATTGTTATGTTTTGTGTTCCCATTGTTTTGTTCAGGTCATCTGTACTTTGGGCAATGTTTGACAATATGGAAATGCTTGGCAACCTGCTATATATCAACATGATTGAAAATCAATCACTCTTGATTGTTTATTGTTTTTGAAACATTAATGACGACTACTTAGCGTTAGCGGTACAGGCTGAGTCAAAAAGAAGTAAACTTATGTTTGAGGGGCTGTAACTAGAGATATGTACGGAATCTGTTAACAATGAAAAAATTCATCGGAAAAAGCAAGCTCTACACGTCTAAATAAAATAATCATAATTGTTGCAACTGCTCACAGCAAAGTGCTAGCAGGATTTCTTGTTGAAATGACAATTTGTGCTTTAATTTATTATTCAACAAACAATGCATATAAACTTCTAAAACATAAGTACTAACAACATTAAATGACATAAAGCGCAAGTAAATAATTGAATCTCTCGTACCTCCCGTGACTGTTACATTTTTGGTGGATTCGCTTTATAAAAGAAATTACTCCATGTACGATGTGCGATGCAGCTCTCGTGCAAACATCACTGCAAAAGAGTTCATAACAATAATATTAAAATAATATTGCACTATTTGACAAAAATTCATACAAATAAACATATTGATAGAAATTAGCTTTTACCAGCTTGGTTAAAGGTTCAATAATTGTATATACATACTAGTACTCGTCATTTTTAATACATAAATAAAATATCTTCTAAATATAGCTTGATAACATATTTCAAAAAATCAGATTTGCTGCTTTGTATCACTAAATCTAAGAAACTTGCTTCGTTGTGATTTGATTTGAGTTCACTTGTGCAAAAATAAGTCAGTTATTGTCCGACTCTGCCTTCAATCTGAAGCCCTGACGGTTGACGCATCTTCTTGTCCTGTCCCTGTGAGTGATGGCGCGTCGTGTGATGCGAGTGCGACGAAGGCCTCTTACTGCGTTCTGAATGCGCTGCCTAAATGCTTGAAGATTTGGAGGTGGGTCTTGAGAATAGACTTGAGATACCCCCACAAGAAACAATCCAGAGTTTTTTGGAACTAGAGATATAGATGCCGTTGGTGGCGTCTGGCCAGATGAATGGGCTATACCCGGCTATACCCGTGACGACACGCAGACGTCACGGGTCTATTAGATCTGTCGATTAAATGCACTTTTTTGGCCCAGATCTCTGCTGTTTCATATATTTATCAGCGTTACCAACCCTTTTGAAACATCCTAAGGCATTCCATGCGCTACAATGTCAAAATTGTGGCTACATCATAGATATCTAAGGCATCTCAGAGCATTACCCGGTACCTGGACTTCGCATATAAACGTATTTAAGGTATTCCATCAAAGCTTTCGTCGTGTGCTGCCACCTAGCGGTGGTTCCGGGAACGTTGCGTCCAGAGTGGTTAGATCTGGTGATCACGGTGTTCTTTACAGATCTCTAGTTACAGCCCCTCAAACATGAGTTTACTTCTTTTTGACTCAGCCTGTATCATTGATTTTACTTTATAATACAAGATGATTTATTGGCTATTTGGTTTACATATAGGCATAAAAATGCGTACATAGTTATTCATTATCAATTGTATTGCCTTGTATGCATTATTTGTATCACTGATAATGAGATGAATATTATTTTGCTTTAATAACATGTTCCGATTGCAATAAAGAATGCATTTTGGATATCTCTTAACCATGCTCATAGCTTGTTCTGTGTATCTTTATGTCATCTCAAGGGACTTTTTAGTAAAGTATGAGGTATAAAAAGAGACACACAATCTTCTGTTCATGACCCTGGGACCTGATATAGGTCTTCAGACTCGAAATCCTAGATATCATCAAGGGTTACAGACGGATAATACTGTATGCTGCCAGCGCTCTAGCGACGGCCTTGGTGAAGATAATTATTGAGCAGACAATAGGAGCTGGAAATGAAAATGTATTGGTTTAATGTCATTATTTCAAATTTGTATAAATTTTCAAACAGGGACCTATATTTAAACATATTATTCGCAGGTATATTACATTGAAAAGTATTGGTATATGTAATTCATGATGATGCTTAGGCACAACATCTTTTTTATTATTATTTAAATGAAAAACAATAGCACTGTGCAACTGTTAATTATTATGATTAATTCAATTTATTACATCTCCAGCGAGTGATGTTAAGACTGAGGCATCGGTACCTAACCGGGCACCGATAGTTCTATAGGACCAAATTGGATGTGGTGCCTTGCTTTCATTATGTAAGAGCCAAAAACAATAAAACTTTTACAGTTACCATTGCCTTGCTGAGGTTTTTGGTTGCATAAAATGCAACATACATAATGCTAGAGTATTCTAATGCTTTTTGCTACCATCGCGTATATTATACAAATATTGACTGCTATGAGGGGCATAGTTAAAATTATATAGGCCCAAGGTGATCTCAGAACCATGACTATGCCCCGAGGCGTAGCCGAGGGGCATAGTCATGGTGTTGTGATCACCGCGGGCCTATAATGTTAACCATGCCCCGAATAAAAAGCAGTCAATATTTGTTTTATATACCAAATCTTAAGATTCTTGGCATCTGTTTGGTTAAAAAGCATCGATTTTGGGAAGTGAAATTAACAGTTTCAATGCGAACGGCACAGATTACAATCTGCGATTTCCGCGTAATTATAACGCGCAAAAATATTAACGCGTGCGTAATATCATTTTACGCTGGGAACAACGCACACGCAGAACTATGCCCGGGGAATAGTTACTTTTGCGGGCATAGTCAAAACTATGCCCGCTCTTTTAACCAATCAGATGGCGGGAATCTTTAGATGAGGTATATAAATTTTAATAGACATACAATATGCACCAAGCATTGTGTTCACCACCTGTTGCTGTGTTTGCAAATAATAGCTAGAATCAACAAGAGATTGACTTGAGTAACTTGACTTGACTTGGATCCAAAATTAGGTCAAATGACTTGATTCGACCTGACTTTTTGAGGACTTGTTCAAGGTTGGACATATACGTTTTTGGTACTAGCCAGCCGGCGTGTAATTATAAAAATTAACAGGTCCGACAAAAATTTTACACAAGCCCGACTTTTTACCGGAAATAATGAGATGATGGACCACACACTAAAGAATAGCAATAGGGCATTTTCAGAAAATACCCAGGCAAATAATTCAAAGGTAGGCTAATAATTATTCTTATGTACTTATTGTTAAGACTTAGAGGAAATTAATAATACGTAAAGGCGTGCTTGTGACTTTAGCATCCTATGTTAGAGTGTGGCTCAATAGATATCCATATTTTGATTGTTATTTATCCCAAGCAGTAAAGCTTATAATCCATCTTATTGTAGCTGCTTGCATTAGGCGGCGGCGCCCTGGTTAACATTATTTGGATATCTAATTATTTTCTTTATTTTTCACCCGACTTACCCGGGTGAAAAATCAATAAAATAATTAAATGTCCACATCTAACGTTAGCAGTTAAGTTAGCTCAATCGATAAGGCGTGCGACTATGGTGCGAGAGGTTGCGAGTTCGAACCCTGGTGGTGCCTAGTATGCTCTCGTGGAAAAATTGAGTTAGCTTGAAATTCCCTTGGACAAGGAACTCACTGCTAATTTGTCTCGTTGTAACCCGTACGAAACTCGGGGAGCTGATCCTGGTTGCGATGGTTATTTGTGGAATGTCTAGGGTGTGCGCTCTTGAAGCAGCAAAGTCCCTGAATTGTTGTTTAATGGTTTATGGAATGATGTGGGGCCATAGTGGTCAGCGACAACCTGTAAAGTGTGCTGAGGCTTGTGGATCAACGTCTAGGCGTTGTGCCTGTGCGTAGCGCACTATAAATCACTGCGCTTTTTTTTTTTTTTTTTTTTTTAAATAGGGCACTTCCGTTAAGTTAATGTACTTTTGTGATAAAACCTTGATTTTATGTGATATCTGTAGTATTATGTACGTGCACACTGTTTGTATAGCACCCCCAACGTTCATTACGCATAGTAACGAGACTAACATCCGCCATTAAACATATTCTTGTCCTGCATATCGTCTGCCTTGTTTCCATCTATTTTACCTAATAATAGATGGTGGCAGCGGTTATTTCGACCCATTATCATCATGCCACAACCGGACGGAAATCCAGCCGACACTACCAACCCAAATCTACCTCTGCCAGAGCGATTTGAGGGTGCTACAGGGCCAAAACAGTCCGATCTTTGGACTAAGTGGCTACGGCGTTTCGAAAGGTACAGACATGCATCAGGTCTGGCAAACAAACTCGAACGAGAACAAGTTAGCACTTTGCTATACTCTATGGGCGATGTGGCAGATGATATACTGGCCACTTTAAAGGACATTGATGAAGAAAAATCATCGTATAAGGAGGTGGTTACAGCCTTGGATCAATACTATCAAGTTCGAAGGAACACTGTTGTTGAACGGGCAAAATTTAACACCCGGAGACAATCAGAACATGAACCTGTCGATACATTCATACAAGATCTGTACAAGTTAGCAGAATTTTGTGAGTACGGTGGCTTGAAAGAAGAACTAATAAGAGACAGAATTGTAGCGGGAGTAGCGAGTGATGCTCTTTCTGACCGTTTGCAAGGCAAAGCAAAACTCACTTTAGATCAAGCTGTTCAGATTTGTAGACAATTTGAGTCACGAAAGCAAAATAAAGATCTGATCCGTGGAGCTGCAACAAGCTCGAGCGCTGCTACGATAAATTATGTAAAGCATGCAAGCAAGCCCGTGCATGTCCGTAAAAAGGGATACCCTGCTGCTGCAAATGCAACTCAAAATAAACCAAATTCAGGAACTTCCTCGCAGTCACATAGATATAGGTCCAAATTCCAAAATCCTAGTCAGTCAGGGATAGGGTCAGGGTGTCAGTGGTGTGGCAAGGAACGCCACAACAGGCGTGATTGCCCAGCCAAAAATGTAATATGCAACAAATGTAGCAAACCTGGCCATTACTCAGCAGTATGTCGTGGGGGCAACACAAGTGCTTATGTCCGGGAAATTGATGATCTGGATTTCCATGATTTCTATGAGGTCATTGAGGATATACCGTCGGATGGTGATACCGACACTCCCTTCCTTGGTGAAATTTGGGATAGTTGTGATCAGTCCGCTGAGGACGAGGATCAATATTGGTCTGAGGATGTTATGGTAAATAACAATAGTACACACTTTAAACTGGATTCTGGTGCCAAAGTCACTGTTGTCGGTAATCACTTGCCTTGGGTTAGACAAATGAAACTTGTACACACTTCTAAAATACTCTACGGGCCTAGCCGTATGAAACTTCCAATTGTTGGTAAGTTCACCGCTACCCTACAGTATGGCAGTAATAAGCTTACTGAAGAAGTGTATGTGTTGGAAAATCAGGAATGTTCCCTGCTTGGCAGGAAGGCCTGTCATCTGTTGGGCTTAATTGCACGTGTCGATGAAATTGGTTCAGAGTCATCAAACTTTCAGGAAGAATTTCCAAACCTCTTCCAAGGCCTTGGGAAAGTCCAGGATAAGTATACATACCATGTCTCTCTTAGTGAAAACAGCAAACCTGTCTGCCTATACACACCAAGGAAGGTCCCACATCCATTACTCCAAAAAGTAAAAACGGAGATTGGAAATATGGTGAAACAAGAGGTGATTTCACCAGTAAATACACCAACGGAGTGGTGCTCCGGGATGGTGTGTGTCCCAAAATCAAGCGGTGCTGTTCGGGTGTGTGTTGATCTTACCGCGCTTAACAAAAGCGTAAAACGGGAAATCCACCCTATGGAGTCTGTTGATGCTTCACTCGCCAAACTGGGACAGAGTAGAAGCAAATTCTTCACCAAATTGGACGCCAATAGTGGCTTTTGGCAAATGCCCCTAGATGCGGAATCTCGCCTTCTTACAACTTTCATCACACCGTTCGGTCGGTATTGTTTCAATAGACTTCCGTTTGGAATCAGTAGTGCTCCAGAAATTTTCCAACGGATGATGTCGGATATCCTTGAAGGGCTAGGCGGAGTCATCTGTCACATGGACGACATTTTGATTCACAGTGCAACACAGCAAGAACACAACAAACAGGTACGTACAGTGTTGCAACGCTTAGAAACAGCTGGGCTGACACTCAACAACAAGTGTGAGTTCAACAAACAGTCTATCCGGTTCTTAGGCCACATAATAGACTCTTCAGGACTTCATGCAGACTCTGAGAAAACTCATGCAATTGCTGAGTTTCCAGTCCCAACCAACCTAACTGAACTTCAGAGATTCATGGGAATGGGGAATCAACTGGGAAAGTTCATTCCAGCATTAGCAGAGATCACTGAACCAATGAGACAGTTACTACGTAAGGACACAGCCTGGTACTGGGGACAAGATCAGCAAAGATCATTCCAAAAAGTGAAAGACATTCTGGTGTCTACCAAGGTTCTTGCACATTATGACGCACAACGTCCAACCATTGTTGCAGCAGATGCATCTGCAACAGGAATCGGTGCAGTACTCCTGCAAATACAAGACGATGGTAAACGCCGTCCAGTGTATTATGCTTCCCGAACCTTAAGCGAGACGGAGCAACGGTATGCAGTAATCGAGAAAGAAGCTCTTGCAGCAACATGGGCCTGTGAGAAGTTTTCAGACTACGTCCTTGGGTTAGACTTCACACTCGAGACTGACCACAAACCACTAGTACCACTCCTGAGTTCAAAGGAACTTGCCAAAATGCCACCACGCATACAGCGCTTCCGACTCAGGATGATGCGATTCAGCCCCAGAGTCCAGTACGTACCTGGAAAGCAGCAGATCATTGCGGATTCACTCTCACGTGCACCAACAGGAAGACCATCAGATGCTGACAATACACTGATTGCTGAAGTTGAAGCTTTCGCAGAGAATGTGTTTAATACTCTACCAGCAAGCGAGCAGCGTCTCCAGCAACTAATCAACGCTCAGAAAGGTGATGAGGAATGCATGAAGATCCGTGAATACTGCTCCACTGGATGGCCAGCATATATGCCTCACTTGCCTCTGTTACGCCAATATTGGGAAAACAGAGCTCATTTGGCAGTTATTGATGATCTTTTACTCTATGACGATCGTATTGTGATTCCAAGGTCCATGAGGCTTGACACTTTGACTTGCATACATCAGGGGCATCTTGGTGTGAGTAAGTGTCGCTCTCGTGCCCGTACTTCTGTGTGGTGGCCGGGAATGTCTAAAACCATCGAAGATATGGTGATAAAGTGTAACACGTGTGCTATACATAGACCAGAAACTAAAGAACCACTCATGCCCTCCTCACTCCCTGACAGACCTTGGCAGCGTTTGGGTAGCGACCTTTTCCATTACCAAGGTCAAACATATGTTATCGTTGTTTATTATTATTCGCTATGGATTGAAATTAAAAAGCTCAATGACGAAACTTCGGAAAGCACCATAATAGCGCTCAAAGAGCTTTTTGCGCAACACGGTATCCCAGATCTTTTGGTTTCGGACAATGGTCCACAGTTTAGCGCAGACATATTCCGCAAGTTTGCAACAACTTACGGATTCGCACACACAACCAGTAGTCCACTATACCCACAAGCCAACGGTGAGGCTGAGAGAGCAGTTCGCACCATTAAAGGACTCTTGAAAAAGAACAGTGACCCTTACTTAGCACTGCTCAGCTACAGATCAACCCCACTACAGAATGGCCTGTCCCCTAGCGAGTTGTTAATGGGCCGCAGACTTCGTACGCAGCTTCCAGTACGTGCTCCCGTCAACACTGCAACCAAGATCTCAACAAGATCTTCAGAAGGTTCGCGAGAAGGAAGAAATGTACAGAGACAATCAGCAACATAACTTTAACAACAGACACAACGCTAGAGAGTTGCCAACTCTTCAGCCGGGTGACAATGTTTGGCTGAGAGACCAAAAACGTTATGGACAGATAATAGAGCGTAGGTCTGAGCCAAGATCTTACCTAGTAAAAACTATGCAAGGCACAGTGCGCCGTAACAGATCAGCACTGGTGTCTATCGCACAACCTAAAGACACAGCTGTCAGTACACAGCAAGAACAACCAAAGACAAGCACCAATCATCGGTATCAGCAAGTTCAACAGCCACAAGTCCCAGCTCCTCCAACCAGCAAGCTTCAGACAGCTACAACAGTCCCAGCGTCTTCAACCAGCAACAACAGTTCGTCGCAAGCTACGCCAGAACCAGTTACTCAGATGAAGACTCGCAGTGGCAGAGTAGTAAAGCCAAATCCAAAATACAGTGACTTTGTGCGCTAAAAGACAATCAAGTTTACCTTTTGGAGTTTGTTGAAGTTAAAAGTTTCAGAAAAAGAAACTAAAGACATTCAAGTTTACCCTTTAAAGTTTGTTGAAGTTAAAAGTTTCAGAAAAAGAAACTAAAGACAATCAAGTTTACCTTTTGGAGTTTGTTGAAGTTAAAAGTTTCAGAAAAAGAAACTAAAGACAACCAAGTTTGTTCAAGTTAAGTTTCAGAAAAAGAAACTATGGACTTTTCAATTGGGCAAAACAAATTTGACCTAATTTAGTGCCCAAAGCATTTTTAATGTTCAGTAGGTAGAAAGTTTGAATCGTTAAAAGCCAAAAAGCATTGGACTTAATCTATTTCTACTTTGTTGTTTACAAAAGTTTGCAAAAAAGAAGTTGCAAAGTTTCAGTTGTGCATGTGTTTTAAATAGTTAAGCAAGAACAAGAAGTGCTTTCAAAAAGGACATTGTGCAAAGGACACTTAAATCAGAAAAGGACAAGTTATCAACATTGAAAGGAGAAGGACACTCAAGTGAAAGAAACAATCATACTCAGTTCAATGGAGTATAAAATCTGTATTTAATAACTTCTCATTGAGAACTTTTACAAGAACACTTAAATGCACAGTTTCATACTTAAGGGGAGATGTAGTATTATGTACGTGCACACTGTTTGTATAGCACCCCCAACGTTCATTACGCATAGTAACGAGACTAACATCCGCCATTAAACATATTCTTGTCATGCATATCGTCTGCCTTGTTTCCATCTATTTTACCTAATAATAGAATATCCTAATGTATTCATGTCAGAATAAAGTACAGTGATTTTGTAAATGGAGTACTAGAATCTGTTGTTTAAATGAACATTTTTATTGTCTGTAGTTGGATTATATCTTAATATGAGATTATACACATATACCGTAAAGATTCGCTTAATGTCGCACTTGGGCTCCTTTGCCTTAGGGTAAATTAAATGTGTAAATCGACCTTAGACTATCGGTTTGTAAAAAAGTGTAATTGATTGTAAAATAATCACAGCACCATGCACTGATCATCTGGCAGTAACGTTTGAGTTATGTACAAATAGTGGTAACAAAGGGAAAGGTATTTGGAAATTTAATAACATTCTTTTTTATTCTGAGTGTAGCGCCTTACCGACACTGCGGGGGGCCTCCAACACGTACCGTAAAGCACTCACACACCAGAGTCTAGCGCCCTACCGACAGTGCGGGGGCTCCAACTCGTACCGTCAAGCAGATCTCACACCACCAAATCAGAGTCCCATAGAGATATGTGCTAAATTTGCCTTAAGAAAACGTCATTTTTTCTTCACAGGAGCGACTCAGTTTTAAGCGACAGCTATGATGGTTGAAATCAGCCCTTGCCTGATCCCTCTGGCAAAAAAAAAATATAGGTTGACCGTCATTATTTTTTACGACTGACCCTCAATGTATACGATGTCCGGGAATTTCCTATTTTTCAGGCAAAACCATGCCAGTGTTTCTGTAAAGAAAAGGCTGCTTAAAATCATTAAAAGTTATTCGATCTCTCCCATCTGTGGTACACTTGCAGGAATTAATATTACTAATCATGACCAATCCAAATTTGGCTAAAATTATGCACATTTCTGCTTATTTTAATACTTAAATTGAGAATGCATGGGTTTTTCTGAGAAGTGAAATTAAGGGCGCATATATATGGTTATATAATTCTATTTGGTGGTGTGAAATCTGAATGATCCAACATGTTTCTGATTGTCCTTAATTTCAGACTATTTTAATCTAATTAACTTATTTTTAGCATAATTTGAGCAAGAAGCTGGTTAAATAAATTTTTTAAGGAGAATCATTGTGTCTCTGACATCTGCTATCTACTGAAGATAGCATTGTGATTACCATGACATGTTAAAAGTCCACCAAGACTTAGGCTTTCAGCAATTTACAGTCAAGAGGGACAGGTAGCCAGGTAGACACACAGAAACAAAGAAGAACATGACCACAATGTCTGAATTATAAGTGTTGAATTATATGGCCTATTAGTGAAATCTTAAGTCTACCCCCCCCCATAAGCTTACCTGATCCATGGACACATTTTATGAGCTCCAGCCAGTGCCCTAGCCCACGTGCCACCATATACTGATATCTTCTACATCTGGCACTGAGTCATTGCATACCATCATGATTGTAAACATTACATGGGTTACCAGTAGTGGAATCATAAGCTTAGCCTATCCCCCCTCCCACACACACACCCCCACATACCGTAAGCTTACCTGTTCCAGGCGCCTATTTCATGAGTTCCGACCAGTACCCTAGCACCATGATACTGATGACTTCTCTATCTCGCACTGAGTCATTACATGCCATTGATGATGTAAGCTTACCAAATATTATGATTGTAAACATTGCATGGGCCTAAGTCACTCTACGAAATGGAATCTTTCACTCAAACACACATTTCGGGTCATAACTCACCTTAGCACTGGTATATTTGTAGCAAATATTGCAGTTCTCTTCAATTTTAGCCTTTAATTACATAAATTCAGTCAATGCACTTCTTCGGTGAATGCAAACGCGAATTAGGCACAGGGCTAACTTGCTCAATCAAAAGTTGAGACTCACACACACACAGCTCCATATTCAGATCTCACACCACCAAATCAGAGTCCCATAGGGATATGTGCTAAATTTGCCTTAAGAAAACGTCATTTTTTCTTCACAGGAGCGACAGCTATGATGGTTGAAATCAGCCCTTGCCTGATCCCTCTGGCTGGGAAAAAATATAGGTTGACCGTCATTATTTTTTACGACTGACCCTCAAAGACTACGATGTCCGGGAATTTCCTATTTTTCAGGCAAAACCATGCCAGTGTTTCTGTAAAGAAAAGGCTGCTTAAAATCATTAAAAGTTATTCGATCTCTCCCATCTGTGGTACACTTGCAGGAATTAATATTACTAATCATGCCCAATCCAAATTTGGCTAAAATTATGCATATTTCTGCTCATTTTAATGCTTAAATTGAGAATGCATGGGTTTTTCTGAGAAGTGAAATTAAGGGCGCACAACCATATAATTCTATTTGGTGGTGTGAAATCAGCAATCACGCACCATATAGTCTACCACCTTACCGACACTGCGGAGGCTCCCACTCGTGCAGTCGAGCAATCACACACCAGAGTCTAGCGCCTTTCCGACACTGCGGGGACTCCAACTAACTCGTACCGTCAAGCAATCACGCACCAGAGTATAGCGCCTTAACGACAGTTTTTGTAAGATTTTTGCCCGAAATTATGCTCAAGGAGCATATGGTCCTGGAGCATATGGTCCTGGAGCAGTAATCCTAATCAATGTATTTGTTTTAATGAGCATTATAATATGAACTGTTCCATTTTGTTCCAAGCCCATTAAATAGAATTTAACACATTATATCAAATATGCTCCCGGAGCATGTTTATGTTGTCGTGTACATGATATGAATGAGAATAGTCCAGGAGCATCATGTATCATACCAATGTGATTTTTTTGAAATACAGCACTGCTTTACTTAAGTATATAAGTATATAGTTTAACAAATTATATGAAATCTGCTCCTGGAGCATGTTTGTCTTGTACAATGATATGAATGAGAATGCTCCAGGAGCGTACCAATGTATCATACCAATGTCTGATTTTTTAAAATACAGCACTGCTTTACTTGCCCATAAGTATAGTTCAACAAATCATATCAGAACTGCTCCTGGAGCATGTTTATGTTAAATCTGCTCCTGGAGCATGTTTATGTTGTCTGTACAATGATGTGAATGAGAATGCTCCAGGAGCATCATACCAATGACTAATTTTTGAAATACAGCACTGCTTCACTTGCCCATAAGTATAGTTCAACAAATTATATCAGATCTGCTCCTGGAGCATGTTTATGTTGTCTGTACGATAATGCGATTGAGAATGCTCCATAAGCATCATACAAATGTCTCATTTTTGAAATACGGTCACTGCTTTACTCCATATGCTCCAGGAGCATATCCTCCTGGAGAAAAATTTCAGGCAAAAATCTCACAAAAGCTTACCGACAATACGGGACTACAACTCGTAACGTCCAGCATTCACGCACCATGCAGTGTTTAGCGCCTAGACGACACTGTTGGGCTCCAACTCGTAGGGCCTACACCGTCAAGCAACAATGCACCAGACTCTACCACCTTGCCGACACTGTGGGGGCTCCAACTCGTATCGTCAAGCATTCACGCACCAGAGTCTAACGCCTTACCGACACTGTGGGGCTCCAACTCGTACGGTCAAGCAATCACACACCAGAGTCTAGCGCCTTACCATGCTTACCGACACTGTGGGGGTTCCAGCCCATGCCGTCAAGCAATCACACATCAGAGACTAGCGCCTTTCCGACACTGCGGGGGCTCCAACTCGTACCGTCAAGCAATCATGTACCAGAGTCTAGCGCCTTACCGACACTGCGCGGTCTCCAACTCGTACCGTCAAGCAATCACACACCAGATCAGAGTCAAGCGCCTTACCGACACTGCGGAGACTCCAACTCATACCAACAACAATCAGGCACCAATGTATAGGGCCTTACCGACACTGCGGGAACTCCAACTCGTACCATCAAGCAATCACGCACCAGAGTATAGCGCCTTACCGACACTGCAGGAGATCCAACTCGTACCATCAAGCAATCACACACCAGAGTCTAGCCCCTTACCGACACTGCGGGAGCTCCAACCCGTACCGTCAAGCAATCACGCACCCGAGTCTAGCGCCTTGCCGACACTGTGATATAATACAAATTTTATGACAAATGATTAAAATTTGACATCTTTTGGAATTGGGATGAAAAGCCGACGATCAATTGGAAATTTTGACTTTTCATATTGAAGATATAAATGTTTCCCTAAAAGCCCTAATTTTTTTGGTGTTTTGGGGAAACTGTTAAATATCAAAATTGGCGTGATTAGGGCTCGAGCAAACTGACATACGAAAATATTGAGAGAGAAAAAATCAGGACTCAGCGGGGATTGAACCCCGGTCGCTGGATTACCGGTCCAGAGCTTTACCACTGTACAACCTGAGTTCACAGTCGGTACTCGGGCAATCTCAACTTACAGTGGTAAAGCTCTGGACCGGTAATCCAGCGACCGGGGTTCAATCCCCGCTGAGTCCTGATTTTTTCTCTCTCAATATTTTCATATGCCAGTTTGCTCGAGCCCCTAATCACCTCATTTAAATTATAATTTCTCGGGCTTGCATCGTTTATTTCCGATCCTCGCATTAATTTGTGTTTCGCATTGTCTTACGCCCTGCCAGGGTGAAGCATATATAGGCCACCTCCTTCTTCATTATTAAATATCAAAATTATCAGTTTTTAATAATAATTTGCCATAAAATGTGTATTCTATCGCGAATTATAATAAAATCCATATTATTTGATATCAGAAGGACATTCTTCGTATTCAGAATGCAATTCGATATGTTTGATGTGCTCTCATGTCCCACAAAAAATACCGTCTAAACGTTGCTACCAGAGCCCTTAAAGCCGCCTAAATTGGTTGCTTGAGGATTGTACATTTTCCATAAAAAGTATGTGCTATATTTTTGGTTGGATGCTAAATAGCAATTTATAGAAATTAATACATTTTGTCTGCATTTTATGAAACTCTTCTTTTGCGCCACCAGACATTGAATAGAAAATATTAGAAAATATCAAAATTATAGTGATGTCACAGGAGGGCAGCATGACAGATAATCGTACGCGACGGCCCGGCGATATTTATTTCTCAACATGCCAGATTGTGAATATTATTATCATCCAAGCCAAAACAGTTCAATTCTCAGTTTGAGGGAACACTATACTGGAGTGGATACGGTAGTGAAATTTGAAATCCTTAAAAACATTTGGTGACAACCACTACAATGTATTCCTTTGGCCATGATGATTCACAAAAGAGTGTAGTTTGACCTATCTACAATCAGCTGACAATGCACAATTCCCAAGTTATTTGCGAAGAGTTCAAATATCACGTTTTTGGCCCTACAGGATCGACATAATTATCAAAATTGTTTTGATTTTTTGTTTGAAATTGTCTTAAACATGTTAAATTGTTCCTGTTGCAAAATTTCAAACAAAGAATAGTTTGCACCATCTAAGGTGCTTGGTTACCTAGATAACGAGTATAAAGCATTGTTTTCATTGTATGCAGTAATCTTAATTCACAGTGTTAACGTACAATTAAATGGGTTGGCACCTGGTTTCAGCGCTGGACGTAGCGCTCTACTCTGCTCAGCAAACTTGTACATGTTCTGAAGAGGGTCATGGTACGGTGGGAGGCTTCAAGGAATATCAACGCACAATAAAAGTCACCTTTATCGACTTGGAGAAAGCCTTCGATTTAATTAGGGAGGTGAGAGAGGTGGAAGATGGTCACAGATCTATCCATGTATTGAATTGCTTAAGTAACATTCAATAGAAGTACTTACAAACCTATTGTGCTAACCGATTATTACGAAGAAACGAAAAAGGAAAGAAGATGAACAAAGAAGTCACTTGGTAGCCCCGGGAATCGACCCCTCGCATGCCAAGTACACGATCACCGACCGGTAGCCACGCGGGTTACGCTGCCCCGTCCACTCGGCTATTTTAAAAAGGTAATCAGACTTCCTTAGAATGTGCAATAAATTAGCATTAAAATTAAGTTGTTTTTTACGCATTTTAAAAACACTTGGCCAATGGCGATTGCTGCTGTGATTTTAAATTGTGCCTAATAGTTTCCTTTGCTTGGAGCCACACGTTTGTGTCGCAAGATGTCTGATAAAAACTGGCTCGTAATGTTTGTATCTCCTACATATTACATCGGTATAGCGCCCACTAGAGTAAAACAATTTTTTATTAATGCATTGTGTTAGCTAGGTGGTGCTGTATAAAAATATGAAACCAGACTGCAAAGAAATTGATACCAATGTATTGGAGTGAAAAATAATCATCCAAATTTGCCATTCTATTCTGATTGGACAAAATGCAATCCAATCCAGTTCCTCCCCAACCTTTAAAAGCAGTAATTTCGTAATATGGTGTCTTGACATCCTTTCATCGCACAATGGGCTATTCCAGAAAATAAACGATCACACCTTACAGAGGGCAAATCTGTGTTTAGAAAGAAAAACCTGGAATTCCAAAGCGCATTTTCAAAATTAGTATGGAATTCCATCGGTTTCTGTTATGTTTTTATTATCAGTAATTTTCAGACATCACCATGAGCAAGTATGGAATTCCAGACAAAATAAGCTACAGAAAAGTCTGGAATTCCAATGCCCTCTATAGGGGTGGTCGTTTATTTTCTGGAATAGCCCAATACAGACTGTCCCAATAACAACCTAACAGTCATATCTTATATCTTTCTTTACACAAGATGACATAATTTTTGTTTACTTAAACATTTGAAGTACTGTGTAAGTTTCATGAGAAGTTTGTTTGGAGAATGGATGCAATGGTAACATAGTCTTACCTGCATTGGGAAACACTTGAATGAAATAACTTGCCAATATAATTAATGAAGCTATATCATCGTATTCAAATATTTTAAAATATATAAACTCATTTGATCACTGCAGAACAAAATCTGCACGCAACAAATCATTTTAGGTATTTCAAAATAACTATTGCTAAAGTTAATTTGCAGATACATATAAAAGTAAACCAAACACTAATAATCATGATAATTGACTCTTGTTTTCTTTTCCACGTATTTAAAGCGGACTTGTATCTTGTTTCGTTTACTTTAGGCCGTATAAAATTAATGTTTTGGTTCTCGTCCCTCCCTCCTCAATTTCTGGGATTTGTCAGATTTTTTTTTTATTTAGATTTTTCAATTATTTTAGACTTTGGAATGATTTATGAATTTTTCATACATATAAATAAGTTTATTAGAGAACAAGGACCACTTCCAAGTCTTTTTCTAGTACACAAGGGGGTTTAACCCTAAAAAAAAAAAAAAAAAAAAAAAAAAAAGTGCCTCATCGTTTCCTCGAGCACTGTTGGAAAAGACCGAAAACTACAGTGCTGATTTTACACAAAAAAAAACAAAACAAAAAAAACACCTCCCTCCCTCATCAATTCATGAAAATCCTCTGGACGAGAACCAAAATATTAATTTTATACGGCCTTACGTATCACATTTAAGCGCGCCCACTAAAGTCAAGCGTATTTTCAATTAATGCTTTACGCGTATTAGCTAAAGAGAAAAACAAAAATAACTACCCCTTTGGATTTGTTTCAATATTTCAAAAAGCATTTTTTTGACATTCATCATCTACAGGCTTATAACCTATTCATATACGCAGTTGCTCTAATCATACGGATGTGTGATGTATGAGTAATAACACATGGATGGGGATTTTGCTGATTTCAAAAGTCACAAATATGAGTATCCTTTTACAATTTCTTTGTTATGATAATAAAAATACATGAAGATAAAAAAAGTATCCTGACTGTATTCTGATGATCATTATCAGTGATTCTCAATTTGATTTCATCCCCCCCTCTCTGTCTGGCCAATCGGGCACTTGCCACTTTCATTATAACCATGATAATCAGGCACCCGGGATCCGGAAAACTTGCATTATAATCAGGCATCCATTATTAGCAAGTACACTTGGATTATAATCGAACACCCGGTATCAGGAAAACATGCATTATATTATGATAATATTATAATCGAGTATACTTGATATCTGAGACTCGGCTTGATATTAACTTTTTGCAACTTTTGATTTAATGAACTCCTTCATTTTAGGTGTGCTCATTCACGCATAATACGAAATCGGTGTCTTTGATGCGATAAGTCTGCTGATGATGCGTGCCAAGAAAATTCTTTTCGATTGATGAAATACTTTTTGAAATATAGAAACAAATACGAATGGGTAGTTATTTTTGTTTTTCTCTTTATAATTATGTGTAGTGTTTCTCCAAACCTTTAAGGGAGTATTTCGTGATATATGGTTTCGTCTTTGTTTGTTTCAGTAGATATCCACGAAAAATGCTTATATCCAAAATTCTGTCTTATGTTTTGTTCTGTTAACAGAGCATAAGTACAAATTTGATGATATTTTTGCCAAGCGAATGAATATGCAAGAACTTTTTTTTTGTTTTTTTGCACATAAACATTAGCCTATGTAGCCAGAGGTTTCCGATAGTATAAAAATCTCAACATTTTTGTATATAGAAAAGTAGTAGATGAGGATATGGATCACGAAATATCCCTTATAAAGCGTATACATTGGTATCGACATCCTCTCATCGGGAATACAGGCTGTCCCAATAAAAAGCTAACAGTCGTATCTATATACTTTACTTTAAAAACGTTTTACACGCATTATGTTTCAAGTGCACATTTCGGGATGATCTAGTGCTGGGATAGCCGTTCACAGCTGTTATTTTGTTCAATTCCACAAATTTACTGATATCAAGATCATTTGCCCCCTCCCCCTTTAGAGCCTAAGAGAAACAATAAAAACGTTTGAATTTGCACCTATATCCTGTATCATATTTCTGATTCTCATGCCGGTAAGTCAAAAGATGTCATTTAGCCTATATCATAAAAGAGTCCCCGAACACATACTGGAAACGAAACTGGATAAACACAATAGTATTGTATTAATGCATAAATTGTGATTCTTTAAAATGTTGAGAAAGAATGGTACTCTTGAGTTTAATCGGTGGAAGAAAAAACATGAAATGAAAACATACACGGTGCGTCATTAATGGCGTGAAAAAGAATCAAGTAGGCTGTCTCCGTAAGTGATACCCATTTCGGTCCATTAAACCAAACAAATCTAATTCACAATCACTCTATATATATTTCATAGATCGCTTATTAGATCATATCATTTCCATTTTTTATAATTGCGAATTGCCCATCAAAGTACAAAATGATTATTGAATTGTGTTAGGCTACTAAAAAACGATGTTAAGTGACAATATTGAAACCATCTCGGTTCACTCTTAATTGTAGCAAAGTTGATTTCCTTAACGAATACATTGAATAGACTGGACCCATTCCGTTGAGTTGATTAGACCCGTAATTTACCGGGCGCATTACACGCCTGAGCTGTGCTTCGCTATCGATACAACGGCGTCTTGTCGCCCAGTATGTCGTCCTTTTTGAACACACGCTACATTTTCATGCTTTTGCTCTCTGGTCATTATCTCTTTCAAATGAGGTTTGGCGGAATGTCCATGGGGACACTATTATAATATTATATTTGATAATTAAAACGCAAAGTGGCACTTTAACGGGTAATAATTTACAATACCATCCAGAAAAATGATTCAATTAAGTCGTGTGTTTGACCCAAATACAATGATGTTTAGCATGTTTACGGGAAGCAGCTCCGGAAAGAAATCATCTTGGGGTGAAATTGATTTTAAAAGCATCTTGCATACTAAGTAAAATATGTATATTAAATGATACTGATTTTATATACGTTCCACATTTGGACTTTCTCTTTAAAAAGTTAAATGGGAATGTAATGATGTTAAGTTAACGTGAGTTTCAAGCTTGGTTAGGCAATGTTTCTGGTCGCATACTTGTAAAATGTTTCAAATAGTTGATAATTTTTGTTAGTGATGTAAGTTTATTCAGTTATAAAGTTTACAACTCTCGAGTGCAATGATCTCAAAACAGGCAGTGTCATGCAGCAGTGATATCCTCTGACACTGAGACGAATCTCAGCTCTGACATATACAAATTAGTACACATAATATACCTACAAGCACCTCACACCCTACACTCCTTACATACACGGACCCCACCCACACACCTCACAACAACATACATTTTTGGTATAGGCCTACATATGTAGGCCTACATATGTAGGGCTATACCAAAAACTAGGAAGCGAAGTGATAGATTAATTAACTTAAAGCATGCCCATCAACACACTCCTATATAACACAGCCCACTCTACCGTACCCCATCACCCCCCCTAATTATCTTCATTCGAGTAATTCCTTAAACAGGAAAGATAACGCTACAATATTAAAATACAATGTATATATCAGCACTTGCTCACATACAAACACGCACTTGATTACTTATCTTCACATGCCGTTGTGGCTCCTTCGACCTCCTCCAAGTCAACCTACTCCACTTAAGTTTGTCTTGGGCCTGATGTTAACAGCATCCTGCAGCGGCGGTATCCTTATCGTGTTGGCTTCTTCTGTCCACACTCTATGTGCAACCTGGTGGTCTACATCATATGCATGGACAATGAATTTGTAGGCTTGAAGAGGGAGATGGTGGTTGGGTATAAGGACAGCATGGTCAAAGTATTTCATCCGTCGTTGAGCTATACTTCTTACAGAATGTACGTTCAGCCTGCGTCTGCATGATCTCGATTCCTTGCGCCCTATCTTGTCTATTAGTCTAGGGATAAACATAAGACATCTCGTACCTCTCGAATACTTCAAGATTGCTTTGATCAGATTTACACAAAGTCCAAGATCCGATTCCTTATAGGTGGCAATATAGGGAGTTAGAATACAGGTTCTGTATAGATTATCATTTTGAACGACCTTGAGATGTTTTGGTTCGACGAAATCTGGGCACATTACTATTCAGAAAAACAAAGTCTTCCACTTTGTCAATTGGTGTGTAAAATGTGATATCTCGTGGGTCTTCAGCACTTGCGCTACGCACATCCAACACACACCCCCACACGTAAATAATATACACAAACACCCACCCTTCAGATCATCCCCACCCATACATTCACAACCCCACACATATCAAGTAAATAAAGACGCCTCTACACTGACTCCTACTTCACCTACAAAGAAATGGTGACAATTACACTTTAAGTAATAATATTCCTTAAGGGGTTGTTTGGAATGACAGGTGAGTCAGGGGTCAAAAACAAAATTTTTACCTTTTTGACCTCAGCACATGTGTATGTATGATCTGCCATACAAAAATTAAAAAACAATACCTCAAAGTATCATTTTTTAATGTTTTTGTCATAATCACGCTTTTCTACAAATTTCATCTGTTTGTACCTGGGGCGTGTCTGTTGCCAGGTAGGCCTACATGACAGCATAGACACACGTTACAACCTTGAATAATAATACAGAATTGTGACGTTATATTCTTCTTAACCTATCTTAGAACTGCCTATTATTTCAATTGTTATACTGTTCTGGTTGGTTTATTGCATATACTGTATAGAAATTATGCAATATGACGTCGAGCATGACAGAGTCATCTTCATTCAAATAAAATTCAGGTACCCGTATACCACGGAGCAATTCGCACGATAATACAATAAAACAGATGAAAGGTATGAATGGTTGTGGAATCGAATTGCAGACCTGTCCCTCTGTCACCTTAGAACTGCATCTCGTAGGCAATGGTAGGTAATAAACCAACCGGAACGGTATAACAATTGAAATAACAGCATGTCTTGGTCTCAATTCAAGATGTGCAATTTGGACACACCTACTCGTTGGCTGATTTATACTTCAACAGTTCCTCAAAGCGATATCAGAAAAGCCACTATCTCATTGTTCATTGGCCCGCAGTATGCGCTCACCCCGGGGCACTCAACTTTAGAATTGATGGGTATATGTGCCTACAAGCGTCGCGAAGTAGGCGCATATCAGTACAAAACGTTGGGGTTTTTTTTATTAAAAAAGGGTCATTATGTACAATCAAAATGAAAAAGGGGTCATTGGGTATAATATTTTGAAAACTGAAGGTGCCTGGTCATCGGGTATAGTCGGCTTCAAAAGAGGGGCATATATTGACAGGCACATACCGTCACCTCTAAAGTTGATGCCCCCGGTGCTCGCATTATATTTTGTTCATGGCTCGGCTTTTAAAACTCCCACACATCACAATAAGGCTATTGAAAAGTGTATAGAATAGCTAATGATAGACCGGTCCCTGCGATTAGTCGCGGACCCGAGCGACAATATAGTAAACACATCGAGTTTATAACACAAGTGACACAAGTCGTGAATTATGGAGGGTTTCATTGAACTTCTACCAGCAAAATATGGAATAATACTAACACAAGACACCAATCGAGATGATGATACCAGCCATAATGGAAGGCTTGTATTTGACCTTCTTATGAATCCAATTTCGTGGCGAGAAGTTAAAAAGGTAATGTATATTTCAAGAAATTTGGGTTCAAAAATTCCGTATCAGCTCGTATCATCAATTCCGTAAATATGGCGTATAGAGGCACAACTTGACAATAAACTGAACTATTTAAACGTAAAGGACGCACTGGATACACATAAATTTGTGTTTCCTTGCTGGCGGAATAGTTGCAAAACTCTTTTTTGTCAAAAAAGTTGGACAATTTATGAATTATGATTGGCAAAATAGCGAAAGGAAATAGACTTTTCCAACCATGTAAAACTACACTGGGTTGTTGACATGGTCGACATACATTAAGGCATATGCATGTTCCTAAAGTAGGAGGTAAGTACTATAATTAATTGTTTAAAGTGCTCAACATACCAGCAAAAAGTCATAGGGTCATCAGAGTACAGGGACTTTGTGAAATACTGGGTACAAAAAAAAAGTGCGTGAGCCGATATGCAACATCAAATATAAAAGCCGATTTACATAATTTCCCATGACCTTACAGAAGTGATCGTGCTCAAATATAAAACTATAGAGTTTGGTCCTTGATATGCGCCATCAATTGTGTACTTGTGATCAATATTGCTAGGCAAACAATCACAGCAAACATGCCCAAATCCTCCCATTTCTCCTCCATTTACACACATATAAACCCATCCCTTAAGTAATATTACAGGGGCGTTTATTCTTCCGTTAATCGCCCCCAAAGGGGAGGGAATAATTTTACCCCTTTGGGGAAGAATTTTGCATTTTGAAAAAGAAAAAAAAGAGAGGGGAAAAACAGAAGAAAGTTAACAGGATTCAAGGAAGATTAAAAATAAAATTAACTAATTTTTTTTGGGGGGAAATGTATAACTGGAACATGTATTATTATGTTTTATGGTATTTTTTGGAATGAAATAGATGGTCACTGGCTGGCAGTGACTGCTCTACAGGGTGGGTGAATTCATCAAGTGTCATTTAGGGAAGAATTATAATGGGTACATAACATTAGCATACATGTAGTGGTCCCTTGGCTTTTACCCATTCCCATCCCAAAAATAATTATTTGAGGGAAACCATGGACTTTATCATAAAACATGGAAAAGTTGGGTCAGTAATTCTTCCCTGCCTGGGCAAATAGTGACTAGTAGCCATACTATAGGTAATAATGCACAGTTTGCACACTAAGATTAAGGGAGCTCTGCTTTGCATATTTCATACAAAATCCATTTTCTTTTTAGTTTGGACATCTGCCTATCTAGGGAAGCATTTGGGATTATAAGAGAAGAACCATCAATTAGTTAACAGCTCTATTGTCCAAGTTTATCTTCCCATTTAAACCTCAGCTTCAGATCCAAATCCTTGATTATTCTTCCCTAGATAGATGCAATAGTTCAGTGGCATTCTCCGAACTCTACAACAGAAGAATTTTAATTCTAAGGCTTTATAAATCAGGGGCATGCGAGTCACCACATATATAAAAGAGCTGAAAAAAAAAAACCAGATAGCAAAAAGCTCAAAACACCTAGCAAAAAGCTGCAATTTGGGAAGATCCTTTTATACAGAGCAAGTGTACTGGTACAAAAAAAAGCTGAAAATCAAAACAAAAAACTGAACTCTCACACCCCTGTAAATAATAAATCACAGCTAGCTCTAAAAATAATAGAGAGTCTAGAGGTGCTTACCAGCCTGTCTTCCCTTTGAACCATTAGTCCTTAGATGCAATGGTTCAGTGTCCAGACTGTATCATGTTTTTAGGGAAGACAGAATAGAACAACTCATAACTCACCTATATTCAGTCAGGGAAGGGAGGGAACAAGAAAATAAGGAAAAGTACATGTAGATAGCACCCGGGGGAGGCACTCGAATATGAAAGTGACGTACCTGTGCCCACCAGCGTATGAAACTAGGGGTCTATCGGTGTGAAAATTTTCAGAAAAAAGGGGGTCATTCGGTGTTGGCAATGTCAAAAATGGAGTGATTTTGTATGGGAGCGCCTAAAATTTCACATCATTGACAATCAAAAATAGTTTTTTACCCAATTTTACAGTACAACATAGACAAACTCTTTTATTTTGCTCAAAATATGTGTGAAGCGCGCCGAAATTTCAATTTTGAGGACTAATTGTTCAAGAAAGGGGGTCATTCAGTGTAGGCTACTGAAAAAAACAGGGTCATTTGGTGTAGGATTTGCCAAAAATAATGGGGTCTTTTCATGGGCTCATGACGTATGTCAGTATATGGGAGGAGATAGCAACCAACCTAAAATTTTCCCTTTTTGGTCCATTTTTGGGGTTTTCAGTTGGGGAAGAATCTGGGGACGGATGTGACACAGCGCGGTAGGGTGAGGGAATAATTTCAATTTTCTGGAAGAATAGACACCCCTGAGTAATAATATTCCCACCCACCTCACAACAATATACATACCAAATATTTATGATAAATGAATGAGTAATTGCTTACACATGAAAGATAAATCTTGGAAGCTATAAGAGATAGAATGGCAAGAATTTCTTGATAATGTTAATGCAGATGATGATTATAACAATTTTATTGAAATATTTAACAATGTATATGATGTATGTGTACCATTGAAGAAATGTTCAAGTAAAAGAAAAAAAGACCCAAGATCACCGTGGATAACTAAAGGGCTTTTACGTTGTATAAATATGAAAAATTTTTATATAAACAGTATTTGCAGAATCCAAATACGGAATGCCTCCAAAAATTTAAAACCTATAGGAATAAACTGCATGGTTTGATACGCAAATCGAAAAGAAACTATTTTTACCAAATTTGAACGGGCAAAAAATAATATGAAACAGACGTGGAAAACAATTAATAGTATTATTGGACGTGGTAAAATCAGCAAACTAAAAATAAATTTAAGACGGACAATAATGACAATACTGCTACTATTTTAGATCCCCAAGAAATATGTGATCATTTTAATAAATATTTTGTGAACATAGGTCCGAAACTTGCAGCAAATATTCATAAATCTGGAAAAGACTATTTTGATTATGTAGATAATCCAGTATATAGTAGCATGTATATGAAACCTATTATAGAACCAGAAATTATTAAAATCATAGATAAATTCAATCAGAACAAAAGTGCTGGTTGCGATAATATTGGAAACTTCATTATCAAAAGGGTAGCAAACGAAATTGTAAAGCCACTTGCCTCAATTTTCAATCTTTCTATCACAACAGGTATTGTCCCTCAAAAATTAAAAGTAGCAAAGGTAATACCAATCTACAATAAAGAAGACGCTGAAGTGTTTTCGAATTATCGCCCAGTATCGGTATTGCCTTGTTTTTCAAAGATACTTGAAAGATTGGTTTTTAATAGATGTATTGCTTATATTGACAGTCATAAAATACTTAATGATAATCAATTTGGCTTCCGCAGCAATCACTCTACTTATATGGCCATTATACATTTAGTGGATAAAATTAATAATGCGGTAGAAAAAGATGAAACTACTATTGGAGTATTTTTAGACCTTTCAAAGGCTTTTGATACTATAGACCATAACATAATTAGCCCACAAATTAGAACACTACGGATTCCGAGGCATTGTACTGGACTGGTTTAGGAATTACTTAAGTAACAGGAAACAATATGTATATTATAACTCGTGTGAATCCAAAATGAAAGATATCATATGCGGTGTCCCTCAAGGTTCCATATTGGGACCTCTACTATTTATACTTTATATAAACGATATTGTTAACACATCTAACGTACTTAGCTTTATTCTGTTTGCAGACGACACCACAATACTATACTCCCATAAAGATATAAGAAGCAAATTTTGGTTAATTAACAATGAACTAAAGGAAGTCAGTAATTGGTTCAGAGCAAACAAATTATCAGTAAATGCCAGTAAAACCAATTATATGATTCTGGGAACACCACATATGACGTCCAAGAATTGGATAAATATTGATTCAACAACAACTGTCTGTAATGTAGATGTTAAGATAATTTTAGACGAAATCGTTCTAGAAAGGGTAGATAATACCAAATTCCTGGGAGTACTCATAGACGAAAACTTAACATGGAGGTGTCATATTAACTGTATAGCAAACACTATTTCAAGGAATATTGGTGTAATGAACAAACTCAAATTCTTTGTACCAGATCGCATTCTTTATACTCTATATTGTACCTTTATTCAACCTTATTTGAACTATGGAATAAAATTGTGTGACTCCAAAAATGGGCGATACGGACAGTTGCCAGTAGTCATTACAGAAGTCATACAGCCCCCTTGTTTGCCAAATATAACATTTTAGCAAACAATGACACCTATAAATTAGAATTGGGAGTTTTTATGTATAAGTACAGTATTAATGAATTACCGAGCTTATTTGACAGTTTATTTACCCTACGATCTAATATTCATTACCAAACAAGAAACGCTAATAACTATAACTTGACTAAAAATAGCAGGGTTTTCACCGATCACGCTGTCCGTACAGCTGGTCCTATATTATGGAACTCATTGCAAAAATCTTTAAGAGCGTCTTATTCAGTGAAACATTTCCGGAACGTGTACAAAAGACACTTAATTTCAAAATATGATTAATTGACGAGCATTGTAGTTTTTTTTTTGTTTCTTGTTTGTTTGTTTGTTGTTTTTAATTTTTATTATTTGCTGTTGAATTTTCTGTTTGGTAACTTTTCTGTTAAAGGGGATGGCTACCTCTGGCCTTACTGGCCTTTCGGCCATCTCCTCCATGATTCTTTGATGGTATTTCTATGTGAATTGTGGAAATAAATAAATGAATGAATGAATGAATGAATAGATTAATTAACTTAAAGCATGGCCATCAACACAGCACTTGCTCACATACAAACACGCACTTGACTTACTTACCCAGCAAACACAAAAACGTTTTAAAAACGTTTTTAATAAGTTATATTTTGGCTTTTGGTTTACATAAAAACGTTTTAATAACATTAAAATGTCGGGTTATATAAAGGTCATGAAAACGTTTTAAAACGTTTTGTATGAAAACACACTGGCCCATTCCATGTCAACTCCAGGGATGTGCACCGCAGCACCTCTTCAATGTTTTTCTTTTTCTGTGTGGTGGTAGATATTAATGAGAAAGTAAAATCCTGAAAATTTGAGCTTCATACTCCATTATACATGCAAAATCAAAAATGTGTACAACTCTATGGAGTAGGCAAACCTACCTGATGTGTTGAAGCCATCAAGACCCCAAGCCAATATCTCTCAGAAATGTTGTCCAAGAACATATCTTCAACATACCTGAAGTTGATGGTGGGGCAAATTGTCTGACATTGGTTTTTCAAAATGTAAAAAAGTGGTTTTCCATGGGTAATATCTCAGCTAAATGTATTCTAATATGCTCAATATTGGATAAGAGTAATGTCCTACCAAAGGGCTCTGACTGGCCAAAAAAATTGACGCTAAAATTATTTTTACTTTTGGAGTTCTGACCCCCCAAAGTTGGTCCTGGTTGGACGAAGTTGCATTTTGAGGGCCCTATATCTTTTAAAGTAAAGGAGTTACAAGTTTTCTGATAGCAGATTTGAATTCTACACCAAAAAGTACCCCAGGATACATACTTTTCAAAGTTTTAAAGGGTTCCTTTATACATTTATGGACCTCCAAACGTCGTCTTTCGCGTTGCGACACATTTTTACGCTGACCCCTAAATTTCAAATTGATGCCACGGGAAAACGAAATGGAGTATGAAGCTCAAATTTTCAGGATTTTACTTTCTCATCAATATCTACCACCACACAGAAAAAAAAAATTGAAGAGGTGCTGCGGTGCACATCCCTGGAGTTGACATGGAATGGGCCCACTACAACAATATTTTTAAAATGTTTTCAAAAATGTTATTGTAAACTATTTTTGCAAACATTTTTTGCCAAATATTTTGTCAACATTTAAATAACATTATGTTAAAATATTTGCACTCAGCAAACACAGAAATGTTCTTAAAATGTTTTTTTCAAAACGTTTTAATAACATTTAAATGCTGGGTTATATAAAGGTCATGAAAACGTTTTTAAAACGTTACTGCAAATATTTTGGGCAAACATTTTTCGCAAAATATTTTTTCAACCCCAAAATAACATTCTGTTTAGAATGTTTTGTGTCAAGTTTTCAAAATGTTTTTGGAATGTTATTAAAACGTTTTATACCCTTTATATATCCCGACATTTAAACGTTATCTGTAAAACATTTTTTGCTTGCTGAGCAGTAGATTATCAAAAAATGATTTTTAATGTTATGAAAACGTTTTATACCCTTAATATACCCTTTATATAACTCGACATTTAAACGTTTTCTGACAACCTTTTGCGAATGATGTCGAAAACGTTTTGTGTTTGCTGGGTACTTGGTTACTTATTTTCACATGCCGTTGTGGCTCCTTCGACCTCCTCCAAGTCAACCTAATCCACTTAAGTTTGTCTTGGGCCTGATGTTAAACAGCATCCTGCAGCGGCGGTATCCTTATCGTCTTGGCTTCTTGTGTCCACACTCTATCTGATATAGGTGTGCAACCTGGTGGCCTACATCATATGCATGGACAATGAATTCGTAGGCTTGAAGAGGGAGATGGTGGTTGGGTATAAGGACAGCATGGTCAAAGTATTTCATCCGTCGTTGAGCTGCTTCTTAGAATGGTACGTTCAGCCTGCGCCTGATCTCGATTCCTTACGCCCTATCTTGTCTATTAGTCTAGGGATAAACATAAGACATCTCGTACCTCTCGAATACTTCAAGATTGCTTTGATCAGATTTACACAAAGTCCAAGATCCGGTTCCTTAGGTGGCAATATGGAGAATATCATCATTTTGAACGACCTTGAGATGTTTTGGTTCGACGAAATCTGGGTACATTATATTCAGAAAAGCAAAGTCTTCCACTTTGTCAATTTATGTGTAAAATGTGATATCTCGTGGGTCTTCAGCACTTGCGCTGCGCACATCCAACACCCCCCCACACGTACATAATATACAAAAACACAAACACCCACCCTTCAGATCATCCCCACCCATACATTCACAACCCCACACATATCAAGTAAATAAAGACGCCTCTACACTGACTCCTACTTCACCTACAAAGAAATGGTGACAATTCCACTTTAAGTAATAATATTCCTTAAGTAATAATATTCCCACCCACCTCACAACAATATACAAAAAAATTTATGATAAATGAATGAGTAATTGAGGGCCTATGAAAGATAAATCTAGAAATCTAGGAAGCTAAGAGATGGATAAATTAACTTAAAGCATGGCCATCAACAAACCCCCACACTCCTCTCACACACCCCACACCCACACCCAATCAGGAAAAAGACAATACGCTAATCTTCATTGGAGTAATTCCTTGAACAGGAAAGATAACACTAGTAAACACTACAATACTAAAATAGAATGCATATATCAGCACTTGCTTGATTATCATTTTGAACGACCTTGAGATGTTTTGGTTCGACGTAATGTGGGCACATTATATCCAGAAAAACAAAGTCTTCTACTTTTCAATTGGTGTGTCAAATGTGATACTCGTGGGTCTTCAGCACTTGCGCTGCGTACATCAAACACACACGTTAATAATATAAAACACAAACCACCAACCCACCCATCCAATCATCCCCAAACATGCATCCACAATGCCACACATTTAATAAACAAAAAACAAGTAAATAAAGACACTCACAAAAAAAAGGAATGGTGACAATCTTCCTTTAGTAATAATATTCGTGAATATTATTAGATTACAACATCTATCACCACATATACACACCCATGCACCCCCTCACCATCCATGCCAACAAACTACACGTTTCAATTTCCAACATTTGCAGAAATGTAGGGCAAAAGATAAATGTCATTGTGGAGAACCGAATCCCAACCCTTCCCCCATTATATTTCTGAAGCTTTAATAACAAAAGTTTCCTACATATGTCTGGTCATAGCGACTCAAATGACCATGAAAATAACGAGATAAAGTCAGTTTTTTGATTGCCAGGACTCAAAATAACGGTCCTGTCTGCCCATCATAATTACCGCGTTAGTTTAACAAACTAAAAAAATAAATAAGCGTCTTACAATAACGCAAGTATCCAGTTTTATGCCTATTTCATACGGCCATCTTTTGAAGCATAAGAATAAAGTCAAAATGAAATCATAAGAATAATATGTCAATAATAACGTAGTCTGTTAATGACAGGTTTAATGAATCAAGTCGCGTCGAAAATCAACACAAATCTAACCACTGTCAAATCTTGTGAAAACAAATTCTTTTAAGGAACATTTATTTCTTAAATTTCATTCAAAAATCATAAATGTCGCTAACTAGATATTTCACAACTTAATGTATCAAATCTTAAATGTTACGTATTTTGCACTGGTTTTTAATAATAATGATGACATTGTAAATATGTATATAGATATATAGAAATGTTCCTTCAAAATGATGCTATCATACCGCAGTTAACATCAGCAGTGAATTGGTTAAGCTTGGCTATAAGGCGATACTGTAACAACTCTGCTAAACACAATGGCACAGCAATTACGAGCTTGTACTGGGGCTAATTCTGGTGGAATAACAGTGCCAAATCCATTCAAACACTGGTCGCAATAATGACCTTCAGCTCTTGCCTTTTCAAATTGCCTACGACATTGTTTTTCTTGACGCGTTTTTTCGTTCTTTATACATATTTCGTTTTGGAACCATTTTTAACGAGGAATAAAGAGGTAGGTGGCTTTAACAGAGGTGAACTAAAAAAAGGAATTCCCACAACGCGTCAAAATTCGGCATAAGTTTAATAAAATCTTATCATAATATGAACATAAAAGAGTGTTCACAATTATAATTGTATAATATTTTAACTAACTATAAACACTGATAAGATTGTCCTTGCCATTGTACTACTTAATTAAAACAAACACACTTGACTAAGTGACTTATTAGTTACTTCACAGATTCCCAACTTTACTACCATAGCCGTCGTAGTGTGACTTCAAAATCGATCATTGACAGGTTGGCCATACTATCTGTGTTTGGAACCACGATCAAAATGATCACAACACAAAGTCAATGGGTTCTGATAAAGGTGATTGTGCAAACTAAGCGTGAACCAGTAAGTGCAATTCGGAAAAAAAGGTTGGCACACTTTGCCTGTCTTTTGGTATATCTCTGTCCCCGCTCCCCCAATTCAATGTTGGACCAAGCCATGTTGTCAACAGGTCCGTGAGACCCTCCAACATTGAAAGATGGGGAGTGGGGAAGGGTGAGATATAGGGGGGAGTCTGTACTTCACATTATATTGCATGCATGTTTCACTTGCCTCTCCAAGTTTGATAGGGCACGCATTTCCATTGTTTAGTGCAAGTGTGCCAACTATTTTTTTCCTGGACTGTCTGAATCAATTCAAAAAATATCCATCTAATTTCATATTTTGGCCTTTAAAATAAAAACCATAAAAGGTATGGCCACCAAATTTTCAGGGAATATTCCTCACATTCATATCAATATATAACGTTCATATTAATAAAAAATATTGTGAAATAAGGGATAAGTCAAAAGAATATTATATAATTGCCGATTATTTTGGTAGTTTATAAAGCTATGATAATTCGTCCAAAAATATGCATCTAAATTCATATTTTGGCTTATAACAACCATAATAGGTATGGCCACCAAATTTTAAGGGAGTAATGCTTACATTAATATCTATGAAATTCATATTAAAAATATTAAACTCTGATATAATGCAATTCAAGATGCATGTGTATGCACCAACAGACGATATACATGACAGTCAAAATATCACACTTTTACGGCATTTGTTTCATTGACTGTATATTTCTCATATAGCAGGTGTTGGCTGACATTGTGCTCCACATTTAGTTCAGTTTTTAGCCGGGATAAATGACTTCGGGACAAAAACGAACGATATACATGTCTGCAAAAGAAAAGAAAGTAATATTATATTAAAATTCTTCACATGTTTTTGTGTGAAATATATGAAGTTAATACAACATTCATTCCAGAGTTATTTTAGTAAAAACGGAAAACAGATGCAATATTTAAGATTTGACTCAGACAATCCAGGAAAAAAAGATTGGCACACTTTGCCTGTCTTTTGGTATATCCCTTCCCCCGCTCCCCAAATTCAATGTTGGACCAAGCCATGTTGTCAACAGGTCCGTCAGACCCTTCAACATTGAAAGATGGGGATTGGGGAAGGGTGAGATATAGGGGGTCTGTACTTGACATATATATTGCATGCATGTTTCACTCGCCTCTCCAATTTTGATAGGGCACGCATTTCCATTGTTTAGTGCAAGTGTGCCAACTATTTTTTCCTGGATTGTGGGTATGACGTATTCACTAAGACGGCGAATAATGAAGCTACTTTCGTTCACAACTTTTTAAATATTTTAGTTATTTAACTTGCTTATCGTTACCAAAGCAATACCACAACTAAGCGTCCATGGACGATATAAAATAATTGAAATAATAAATGAAATCAATACCACATGAGGTATATTAATATTAATCGGTAAAGTATGGATATCGACCGTCTTTATAGAATTGAATATGAAAGGCAGTAGATCATTTTACCGTATTGCAATTAATTAGCGTACAATTAAAACTTAAACTATTATAATTGCTCACCGAATAATTCGATAAATAGCTGCGCCAATGATAAGTGAAGTCAATACTTATTAATGTTCAATGACCAACTCATGTAATTTTTAGTACATTCAATACACAGCCAAAACGGTTTATGAGGCACTAATTTTTATGATCAATAATGAAGTAAACGAAGTAACGAGCTAACAAGACATCGGGTCTTTTCCTTTCAGTTTTCGTACCCTGTTTTCGTTTTTGTATCTCTTTCTTGTGGTGAAGCTATAACTTAGGCCTACACCACAAACACACCTATATAGTGTTACTCTATAAAGAGGGTTTCAACCATACACATGCTATCCGCTGCTATCATAAAGTCATGTTCATATTTATTTCCGTAAAAATCATTACACCGAACAGCAAAATTCAACAAAAATAGTTAATACAAAGAATACGAACATGCACGTTACGGACGAAAAGGCTGGAAGGCCAAAAAAAGGCGAGAAAGTTGGCCTTTTCCCTAAAAATCATGTGAAGTTACCGACAGTAGGCTAATAAGTAAACTCAATCAAAACAATTATATAACCAAAAAAGCGAGACAATGAAACCTGTTCGCTGGTTATTGTAGTGTGGTCATCTCACTCGCTCCAATACCATTGCGATCCGGGTTCAATTCCCCTATCCAGTCTGCCGCCTGGACAACCAATTCTTTAGAAATGCTTAGTCGCGCTAAAAGTCGATCGATACATGTAAAAATCAGCACAATTCAGAGATACAACTTATTGCTATGAAATTAATTTTCTCGGTCAAATATAAAGCAATATTTTTTTTTCTTCAGTAATGTCAGTTAAAAACTTGGTGCTTGGATATACATTTTTTTAAATCCTGGTGTTAAAATTAAGCATCAAATTGTGTCTTTTAGTGTGATATTTTGATTTTTATAGGCCTTGAATTCGCCTGCGAGCTTTTTACGGAATTCATGTTTTAGCGTCTCAAACTAACATAGTTTGCTAAAGAAAGATATTTCCCACCTCTGTAAAGCACATCGTGTGGGTCTATATGTTATAGTTTTGTCAGAATTTCCGTTTTTGTTTTACCCTTTTTCCATTCATGCTCAGAAAATGTCAAACTAAGTAAAAGTAGGCAATGGTGAGTACTTTTATCTCGAGAGCAACCAGCAGAAATAGTCGATATTTCCTTCGTTGTTATCCAGGTCAATTTTTCATTGAAAGCAAATTGCCCGACCAGCGATTAAATCCCCAATTGGGTGTTCTGGTTAAACATGATCAGTAGGAGCGCTATTAGGTCTGGGAATTTCTTTGCTATATTGAAGTTCTGGCAACACTATAGCCATGCCGGTATTCCTATTAAACCCAGGGATATCGATCCACAATGCTAGTACTAGCCTTTAGATTTCACGTGTTGATTTAGAAATTTTTCAGCCGACAGTGAAAGATGGTGAAATCAAAACGGAAATTCTGACAAAACTATGATATATAGCTCACGGTGATGTGCTTTAGAAAGTTGGGGAAAATCCTTCATTAGCGAACTATATTACTTTGAAAAGCTAAAAGGTTGATCCAAGAAAAAGCTCGCGGGCCGAGCTGAAGCCTATAAAAATCGAATATCTTACACTAAATGACTGAATTTCAGGCCTAAGTTTAACACCAGGATTTAAAAAAAATCAGTATCAAGCATTATAGTTTTTCCAGCCATTTACTGAAAAAATTAAAATTATTGCTTTTCATTTGGCTGAGAAAAAAATTTTACACTGAAAAGGTGTAACTCAAAATTTTGCTCATTTCAACACCAATTTCGATCGTTTGTATTGCCTCATTAAATGACTGAGTGAGCCTTGCAGAACAAAAGAATCGGTTGTGCAGGTAGCTGACTGTATCCATGCTCGTCATCGCAGATCTTTCTCTGGGTGCTCCGGTTTTCCTGCTGCTTCTAAAATCGGACTTCTTCCAATATCCCTGTCCCATCATGTTAGGTTGAAATCCATTTAATTTAGGAGCATCTATTGGTCATCTCCTCCATTATTCGTTTGTCTGATATTGTTTTTTTTTTTCTTTATTAGTTTCTTAAGATTTATACTTGTGTAATTTGTGTGAATTATGGAAATAAAATTATCTTGTATGTTATCTTGTATTGGGCTTTGCCTAACTTCGGCCACATTATAGATAAATCAATTACATTTATTGAGATATGAGTTGTTTTTTAAGGTTTAACCGGCCTTTTTGGTGGTTATTGTGTGTACAAAATGGGTGTATCATCTGCAAAGAGGATGAATTCGAGTGATTTAGATACAGTAGATATATCGATTGACATAGAGTGTAAATAGAAGTGGACCCAAAATTGATCCTTGCGGAACACCATATATTATATTACCTTTCGGTTCTGATTCCTAAAAGTTATAATAAAGTACGAAAGCGATAATTGTTTTAGTTTATGCATCATCATAATCTATTGTATCAAAAGCTTTAGAAAAGTCCAGGAATATCCCTATACCTTTTTATTTATTTTCCACTGCAGCTTTAATGACACAATAAGTTTCTCTATAAACTCACGAATACGAAAAAGACGAAAGGCGCAAGCATCACGATCATATTTTTGAACTAAATATCCATATGCTCTACAGATTTAAAGTTTGTTTCCCACTCCCAATATGATACATTCTGAGTTATGCTATGGTTTGGTTGCTACAATTTTGTAATAGGTGTTGAAAATAACCAAATGAGGTTGATACCACCAATGCTTTAAGTTTTTAGAAATTATGGAAAAATAAAAGTACGAAAAGTATTAACTACAAATGGTATTCATTGCGAAGTATTCTAATGAGAATAAAAGTTTGGGAATTCTGCTCATACATGTATACGGTATTATATACAAAAACACAAAAGCACAAAAGCATTATGATACTATAAGGTGGATAAGAAAAGAAGAGTATATAGTAACCGATACCGAAACAAGAATGAACTTGAAATAAAGTGAGATAAAACTTGAAGACAAGGTACGAACATGCTTTTCTTCTGTCCAAAATGTCCGTCTCAACATGTCACCATGTCATCAATACTATCATTTTACTCCATTTGAAAGAAACAAAAACGTTATTTGACGGCTTTCTGTTCTCTCAAAGACTTTAATTTCCCTTACATGACGACTAACGACAGGTATCTCAAATTACTAAACAATCGTGGTTAATGAGTACCATACGATTTGCAATGAGCGGAACAAATCATCTTTTCAATACCTTTACATGATGCCAACGTTGCAAACAATATACCAATCAAAAAATTGGCTTTTGATTCTACGCACAACGTAATGTCAGTTTGATATGGTCTTTCCTTTCGTCAAAGACCAGAAACTAATAAGAGTTATAGACTTGAACAGTCAATACACCCATTCACGCTTTTGTTTGGATTTTATGAAACGAGCTATTCGGTACAATTACACGAATAAACCTTTCTCAAACGCTACCGTTTATTTGCGACCGATCCACAAACAGTTGGAAAGGTCCATAATAAATCTACCGGAAGTTGTCGTTCAGCTATCTTGTAATATTACATGTTGTTCTATTACCAGTCAAGTATAGGGTGTATCGATTTCGAAGAGGCAAATTTCCTGAGTATTTTAACTTGTCGAGTGCTACAACAGCGGGAAATTTATCCAGTTATCCATTCTTATCGAGTCTGTCGAGCGAGCGGCTATATTATTTAGGACGGTAAAATCATATTTGATAACCGCCGTGCTGTCTATAAAACCGGCAGTGAGTGATTTATTAAAAAGTTCCTTTATATTCTTGTTATTTCAATTCGTTGACAGAAAAAAGCAATAATACGACATGCACCCAATAGGAATGTTTTTCAAAAATATGCCCGTAGGCTCTGTCAGATGATGTTATAAAGAAATCTAAATTTCTTGCACTTATCGGGATATTAATAAACAATAAAAGTTATATTTTGTCAAGTACAGTTCGCTATTTTCATCAAAGCACTGATTTGTTAAGCTTTGATTTGTTCATATTTACACTGGTATTTTGAATCGAATTTGACAAAGTAATAATCGATGCTAGGTGCTTATCTAAGCAATGTGTGGCCATATTGAAAAAGTCAAGAAAATATGAAATTGCAAAATAATATTGCGCTTTAATTTTCTTACCTTGTTAGACAAATAAACCAATAAAAAACAAAAGAATGAAGTAAAAGTGCGCGCAGCAGGTATTCTTTATTTCTCACATTGGTAGAAAATAAATTGATTTGATAAATACGTTTGCGACTATATGATTATTCTTATTAATTAAGTTTTCACCGGGAATCGTTTTCACAAGTTAAAAGAACAAACGTCGTCATAACTTCTAAAATTAATCTTTATTGCACTTTATTGTACAAAAACAAAGTTGGATTTAATTGGTAACTGCCCAGTTATGACGAATATAAGACTATGAGGTATTGGTATGCGAGAGTGTAGGGGTGTACGAGGGGAGTGGTGTAGTGTAAAAACGGACTAGAGTCGTCTAACGTATCTGGGCTCCTTTTACGATATTCCTTCAAATAAAAATAATAATGTATCTTTTGAGTTTTGTCTGTTATATGTAAGTAGATAGGCTTTCACGATCAGTCCTGATGAAGTCAGAGCCACATCTGACGAAAGCTTGACCAATTTCACACAGTGACTGGTTGCACCAGTACTCGCACCCGAATAATAAAAATCAATTGTCTGTCTATATGTCTGTCTTCTGTCTGTTCGTCTATTTACCAGTATTTTATTCTTTTTATTTCCCGTTTCGGTAATAGAAGAAGGTTAAATATGTCGTCTGGTATATGATATTTGTTACGTGTAGAGTGCATGCCTGTATTTTAAAAGTTTGTCTATTATGTTTGCAAGTGGGTGGGGTGGGTGGGATTGGTTGTGGTGTGAACGTGTGGGATATGGGTGTGTGGGATGTGCTTGGGATGTACGAGTGGGTTTTTTATGCGCGGGTGTGGCGTGCGGTAGATGTGTGGGTGTGAAATGAACAAAAGAAAATCTTTAGAGACAACCGGGGATCTGGTAAGCGTACGCTATCACCAAATTTGTTGTACATTATATGCTGGCTATGAAATGAAATGAAACGTTGATGATATGTGTTGATTTAGATATTTTGTATGTATCCGTCGTGTGTGCGGGTGTGTATCGATTGAATGTGTTTATGTGTTTTTGTAACTATTTAAGAGGACTCGGGATCTGGATGCAGCATAACCATCATGTTTGTTGTACAACTCCACTGTCAGAATAATACAAAATATGAAAAGATATCAAATGTTGGTGATAAAATGTATGTTGGTTTGAGTGATGGTTAAAACCGCATCAAGAGAATATACTGGATGAGAATCAAATAATACAGAACCGTATCAAGAGAATGGATGAGAATCAACCAAGAGAACAGGCCGGATTCCAAGAGGGCTACTCATGCGCGTATTGAGGGGGGGGCTTTTGGGGCGCCAGCCCCTGGTAAAAGCAGGGGCGGCCAAAATGAAGGGGCGGCGGAAGAAGAAGAAGGGGCGGCAAAAACATGGGCGGCAAAAACGAAGGGGCGGCAAAAAGAATTAGTAAATAAGAAAGGGCGGAAATTTTTGATAAAGCCTTAATTTTTTTTTTTAATGGTACTATACATCAAAATTTGCTGCTTTTAGAGCGCTAGCGCCTGAAACCGTTTCCTTCCTCCTGAGGAAGGGGTGACAAAATTGAATTTTCTTCAGCCCCCCGGGGTTGGGGCGGCCACGGTAGGTCCTACGCCACTGCTACTCAACTACAGATCATCTTCATGCATTGAGCCAATTAATAGAAAAGACAAATGAATACCAGTTGTAGCTTTTGCGTTGGGTGTAGACTACGAAAAAGCCTTTGACTCGGTAGACTACAGAGAACACCTATTCACAGCTGTAAGAAAGATAGGAGGATATGTACCAATCATGGAGGACATAATTATACAGATGCAACAGTCATAATTCATCTTGAAAATGATGTATCCAAACCAACACATCAAAAGAGGTGTAAGACAGGGTGGATACAATATCTTCAAATATCTTCCCAGCTGCCATTTTCCAAGTGTTCAAGAATTTAGAGCTGCTTTGTCAGACAAAAATATCCTATGTGACAAAAGATTGCCAATGACACTGAGGAAGAGAGTCTTCAACCACCCAGCAAACACAAAACGTTTTCGACATCATTCGCAAAAGGTTATAAAAGGTTGTCAGAAAACGTTTAAATATCGGGTTATATAAAGGGTACATAAATGGTATAAAACGTTTTCATAACAATAAATAACATTTGTTGGTAAACATTTAAATGTCGGGTTATATAAAGGGTATAAAAACGTTTTAATAACATTCCAAAAACATTTTTGAAAACTTGGTACAAATCATTCTAAACAAAATGTTATTTTGGGGTTGAAAAAATATTTTGCAAAAAATGTTTGCCCAAAATATTTACAATAACGTTTTTAAAATGTTTTCACGACCTTTATAAAACCCGACATTTAAATGTTATTAAAACGTTTTGTAAAAAACATTTTATGAACATTTCTGTGTTTGCTGGGTGCAAATATTTTAACATAATGTTATTTAAGTGACAAAATATTTGGCCAAAAATGTTTGCAAAAATAGTTTACAATGACATTTCGAAAACATTTAAAAAATATTGTTGTAGTGTGTTTTCATACAAAACGTTTTAAAACGATTTCATGACCTTTACATAACCCGACATTTTAATGTTATTAAAACGTTATTACCTAAACCAAAACCCAAAATATAACTTAAATAACTTAAATCGTTTTAAAAACGTTTTTGTGTTTGCTGGGCAGTATGTATTACCTACAAATACAATGACCTATGGTTGTGAAACCTGGAAAACAACCAAGTTTTTGGATCAGTGGGTGACACAGCCTGTGAGGGTAGGTGCGGTGCTTTGTGTGTATGAGGGAAAGGAACGCGAGAGGCCTTGTCTTTATGTGCATGTAATGTAAATGTAAATCAGTACAATTTCGAGTGGACACAGGATATGGAAACTATGAACTACTCGACTGTCAACTAATGTATTTTGGTTTTGAGTGGGTGTGTGGGGGTGCGTTGATTGTGTGTGGTGAAATGGAGAGCACTTGTAACCACTCAAACCGGGGACACACATGAGAAACCCTTCAAATACAAACCACACAGGAACTGCGGATGTCCCCGGTTGCCAAAACTTTCCAGATTGGCTATTTATAGCACATTAGTACGCAGTTACCAGGTATAGTACGGTCTCCGGTTTGATGGTGATTTATCTAATGTGGCCAGGTTTGATAGTAAAAAATAAATGTTTGTCCCCGGTTTTATGGTGTTTTCTCAGACGCATGTGTGCGCGTTACCGGTGTTGAGGCGTGGGGTATCTCTCTGTAAATCAGCACCAGGACATGGAAAGCACACACTAAGTTTTGATGTAACACTCACTGTCAAATATAATATGAAATCAAACGTTGGTGATTACATTTTGTGTGCGGAGGTGGGGTATGTGCGCGCTGCATGGAGGGGGGGGGGAGGGGGAGGGGGGGGGAAGGTTATGTTTTGCGTATGTGCTTGCGGTGTAGTGTGGGTAATGATTTGCGTGTCAAGGAATTGTTTCGAGGTACTACAGAATATATAAATAAATAAATAACAACATATTACTCATAGCTAGATAAATAAATAAATAAATAAATAAATAAATAAATAAATAAATAAATAAATAAATAAATAAAAATAAATAAATAAATAAATAAATAAATAAATAAATAAATAAATAAATAAATAAATAAATAAATAAATAAATAAATAAATAGATTAATAAATAAATAAATAAAAAGATTACGTTGAAATAATATACAAAATATAATAACTTTTGCAGAGGAAAATATATCTCGACCGCTTTGAGCCAAAAGTGGGTAAGTGCAAATAGATCCCCCTATGAACATTCGGCCATTTACATACATACTCATTTAACATATGGCAGCTATTCCACTTTACTAATCAGCCACAGAAGTGGATGAGTAGGCCTACAATAAGCTGCCCTGTGAACATTTGTGACGTGTCATGTCAAAAGCAGACACTTTTGGGCAGGATCGTAAATGGAGAAATAGCCAAAAATCTGCCCGGGGTGATTTTTTTCAAAATTTGGGTTTGTTGCGAATTTGTGATGTTATTAATGTTAAAAATATTGTCTGATAGTTTCAGACCGGAATATAAATGGCATCTTGTATTTTTGAGACATTTTTCAAGGTAATTCCTACTCTCAACATTGTCAATAATATTTTTAAAGGCCGATATCTCAATTTCCAATTTATAATACCATAACTTACGAACTCATTATCCTCGCTTAGGAATGTCCGATTTCATTGGAGAAAATGGCGTTATGGAGCAAAATATCTCTATATTTAAGATATGTAAAAACCTCAAAATTTATAACCTGCCCAAAAGTGACACGTCACATTTGTCGATTTACACACAGTATATTGTATTTTTTTTGTACTCATCTAACACATACGCCTAACAGCTAAACCGACGAATTTTGAAGTAAGTGCCATATAGGTTAGTTTAGTTCAACGGATAATTCTAAAACCTACCAAGACTTACCTATACAGCAACGCCACCGTTTTAGTCAAAGTGGTACCAATATTTTTCAATTGTAGCGCCCTCATGCAGTTCTCACTGTTTAACATGTTTAAGGCAAGAGTGATTGTGGAGCAATGTAAAGAGTGTGAGCGCGTGGCGATAGAGAGAGGGAGAACTTTAAGAGAGTGAGTGAGTGAAAAAAAAGGAGGGAAGGTGAGAGAGGGGGAAGGGGGAGAGAGAAAGGGAGAAGGGAGCCCGCAAACAACTTACTGTAAGAAAAAATGTGCGAATTGTTAGAAATGGTAGAAAAAGAGAATGAATGAAACCCGGGAATGAAAGAGGGAGTGGGAGACAGAGAGAGGCTGCAACAAGAGCGAGATAAACCCCGACAGAGAGAGGGAGGGAGGGAGAGGGGGTGGAGAGAGGGAGTGAGAGAGGGAGGGGAAGATATAGTGAAAGAGATACAAAGAATTAGAGAAACGATGAGTAAGATGTCGTATAAATACGTTGGCGAGTTCATACAATTATACGATTATGTCTGAAAACTACTATGCCCAAAATCGGCACAATATCTGGAAACCCTCATTATTGTCCCTCATAATTCCCCATTAGTAACGTTACCCTCAAAACAACCAAAATTCCTCCCCGCGCGGATTTTTTTCCACGCACCACGTAATTAAAGAAACAATTGAATCGGTATAACATTTCAACGTATTCTTGTACTGAGATCGTTTACGTGAAATTCTCTACCAATATACCTATGCAGACCTCAAAGCAATTTTTAACCAGGCGAATTAATTGGCAAGACAATTATTTGTCAATGGTCATCTCTTACGTAGCTGACAAATTGATTACTTTACAACGAATCGGTCATTTTCTATATTTCTTACAATGGGCGTGGCTGACCAATCCTCGTATATTCTTTCTAGCCTATGGGGATACTAATTTCAAAGCCGAAATAACCTTGATATTTTTTAAACAACCCTCTTTTTAAATGATTAAAACAAAATGCGTCTTTTTTTTTAACTGCTGGCGCTCTTTTCTAAACTGACATTGGTCCCCTATCAGAGAAAAATGGATGTAGCCTATTATATCCACTGGTTTATAGATTGAATATATATTCCGACTGTGGAAGGAGAGTCAATTCTTTTTAACAATCGCAACGCTTGTATCTTATGACATTCTTCTTTATTCATGGCTATTATTCGTACAATACACTTACGATCGGTGTTTTCTCTTAGCGATATCATGAGCGTATTTTGACGGACTATTTCGTTAGCATCTATACCAGGAGAAATACCGTGAACGTGTGTTTACCGCATGACATTACAGGGCGCTTGATAAGACATCGCTTACGGAAATTATACGTATCATCATCATCAAACACGAAAATTCGTTTCTTCATTCAAAAGACAAGATACCGATACCACATTAGCAACTAACGCGATAAGGTAAGAGTGTATCCAGATACTTTTTTTTTAAATATCGATGACATTGAAATTCTTTTTCATTTTTACTCAAGAACCACTGGAATGTGTACGATAAGGGAGGGCATGGCGTAGTGGTTACGCACTCGCCCACTATGAGGTTCCGGGTTCATTCCCCATGCAGTGTTGGTGACCTGCCGCGACTGCATGTGGTATTCATGGTATTGGATCTGGACCGAGACATAAAGCTCGGTCCCTTGTATAAAATCACACATTTACACGTGTCTATCGCGGTCAGTGTCGAAAGGAATATGATTTTAACCAATCCAGACAGTACCGGTACCACTGTATGTCCATAATCTGAGTGCATTCCAGCAGGGTACAGACTTGATGTGCGTAAGGCTGCACTCATGAAAAAAGTATGCGGAGTCTGATACAGGCAGCTACACTATAGCCGAATCTCTCTGAGATATAAAATCGCTTAACAAATGCAGAAAGAAAGGGAAGGGTGGGGGCACATCATCAATTTGTTTATGTTGGTGGGTATGATTCCTGGGGAACTGGAAATGGTGGGTCTTTTGGAGCAGACGGCGTAAAAGAGGGTCTTTTGGAGGTGCGAATGGTCAAAATATTATGTCTTAATTTTCATTTTTCTTTCAATACATATTTCTGATGGTAGATTATTTATACAAAACTTAAACATCCGCAATGATGAAAACTTTTCATTTTTCATTTATTATATCAATACAACAAGTTAATCTTATGAATATCAGAACACTGTCACAAACTCAACCAATTATTTGTAAATTTGTGGACAAACTCCAAAATGGAGATACGACCAAATAAATTGATCAAACTAATAAAGGAGGGAATAATATTATCAGTGGCGTAACCAGTGGGGTGGCCGGGGGGCAAGCTGCCCCCCCCCGACACAAAAAAACTGGGAAGAAGAGCAAAATATTGGGAAGGGAAAAGGGGGAAGGAGAGAAAAGAGGGAAGAAAAAAGGGGAAGGGGAAAAGAAAAAAGGGGAAAAAAGAGGGAAGAAGAGAAAGGGAAAGAAGAAAAGAAAAAAGGGGAAAAAGGGGAAGGGAGAAGAGAAAAAGGGAAGGGAGAAGAGAAAAGGGAAAGAAAGAGGGAATTTGAAATTTGTACTCTGAAACACTGATTTTTAGCTTCTAATATGCCAAAAACCATGAGCTTCAGGGGGCTCCGCCCCCTTGACCCCCGCCGGGGCTTTGCCCCTGGACCCCACCAGGGCCCCTAAGGCGGGCCCCTGGACACCACCCGTTTCACGCTTCGCGGCAAGCCGCTCGCGACTTTTGGTCAACACTTGGGAAATTTTTCAATCTTGCCCCCCCGGAAGGTCAGGTCTGGTTACGCCCCTGAATATTATTAAACTCTGCGAAGTGTATAATGTAACTCATGTACAATAACTATAGTTTCACTACGCTCTTTGAATCGCACAAGACTGCAGCTCATTTTGTTCTTCGTTAATTCTAGTTTAGTCTTGGGCGTTTACAGAAACAGCGCCATCGAGCGTTGGCTTGTGACACAAAAAATATGCAGATTTACTGTCGCTACTAGTACTAATGATTACATTTAATTGTTTAAAACAATAAGCAGTTTTATCAAATATTAATAGCCTCTGACATCATGAAAATTGTAATATGCAATTCCATGTAGCCTTGTTTTATCAAAACTAATGACTGAAAGGATAATTGAATAATTTTAACAAACTTGATAATAAATGAATTAAATATGACTGCGTTAAAAAAGGACCGGCGTGTATTTAAGGCGAAAAAGCCACAAGGTGGGAAAACGTAAAGGGTTGAAACACACGAAGTATACATATTTTTACTCTGTTATTTGTAAACATCTGAAAACTGTTTGCAAACATAAATTTTCTGGGTTTTTTTTTCCAAAACATTTCTGTCAAAATCAATTTACTTCGGCCTAAAATAAGCAGTGTTCTGGATGTGCGATAGATACTAGCTTGTTATTTCATACAGCTTATTCAACACTTGATCATGGTCATTATAGGTGGGCGTTCTATGCTCATTTAAAATCTTCCTAAATGTCGTATTTTGTTTAAAATCTTAAGTCTCTTTTGGTCATTTTAAAAACGTTATCATCTTTCGAACAAAGTATCGTTGTTTTCTGTCTTTATAATCCAGAATACAGATAGATCCTTGACCAAAATGTTATATAGTTAAAGTGTACAAATACGTGAAAAGAAAATATTGAAACTTAAAACAATCAGCGGTGGTGGATAATTTGCTTAGCCCGTGATTGGCCGTTCTGATTATTTCATTTCGTGACCTTCGGCTTTCCAGCAAAAACAGATTCTCTTAACTTTATCCCTGTCTTTTTATCATCCGTAATATCAAAATTTTCACATAAAAAAGGGAATTTCATGTTTAAATGTTATTAGATATATACCTAACAAAATGGCAGTATTCAAATCAGTAAAAACAAGGAAATCATGTAGTCTTTTAAGCATTATGTGCGATAAGTCCTGGCTTGTATATAATAATGGCCTCAGTCGCTTTCGCGCTCAGCTCGGTATTATCCTTTCCGCCCCGCCAGACAGGTCGCGAAGGAAAACAAATCTGCTAAGCAATCAAGGAATACAAAATTGAGTCGTCCCGATACTGAACTTGACAAACCCGAAGAAAACACTCTGAAATCACTTGTAAAAATCAATAGAAAGCCTTGTGATTATTGTACTCAACACCTCCGGGCTTTTGAAAAAACCAATCGACGTTTAATGAAAACTGAAAAAGTCAACGAATTGGAAGAATTCGTTTAGTGCTTCCTTTGCAAGCGCTTGTGTGATTTACTACACAAACCTCTATATCAGATTCCGTGATTTTTTATACAAAGCCACTCTACTATCGAAAGAACCACTGGACCCATTCTATGCATGTTTGTAATCCTCGAATTTCTAATTGTGCGTAATTTCCATAAAGCATGAGAATATAAACTACTGAATTTTCTTTTAATTATGAAAAAATGGGGACTGATATGGACCGTCTCTGTCCGTGAATAAAGGGTAAACGCAATAGCTCGCATCAAGCGGTTGCATGATATATGGCTAATTGGAGATGAACCAATCAGATTTGGTGTTGAGTAAGCGGGTGAGATAATGATAAATATGGTGCAATTGAACTCTATATTATACGAAACACCTGAGTCACCAAATATAATCAAAGATTAATCAAGTTTAGAAACAAAAGACATAACCAAGATCTGTTTTTTCCTTTTGAATAGTTAATTTAATAATAGATTTGACTTTTAACAAAGGGAGAAAAGAACAAAATGATATGACTAAAATGTATCTTCAGTTAGTAATTGTAGTAAGGTGACTTTATCACTACTGTTGATATTGGTTTTGATGCATTTTAAAAGTATTCACGATACTTCATGCTTAGGGTAGAATGCATAAGGCAGATGCTGCTGAATGTTACAGCGTAATAACAAGTTGATTTGGTTTTACTTTTGGTTGGTTTTTTGGTTATTGATAAAAATATCCTTATCCATACCGCTGATATTGTCATGGAATTCATCGGGTATAGCTATAGCTACACCTGATTCTAAAATAATGAAATGGCTGTATGCTGACTTCAAGTGGTGTTAAGAGACGCTTTCATAACTACTTGTATTGGTGTTAATAAAATGCTGATTGATAATACACTGCAACAAAAATGGGGTTGTTTAAGTGCCATGTTTAAACAACTTGTAATGTTGTTTACAACTCGATTTGTTTAAAATATCATTTGCTGTGTAGTAATTAATAGGGAATCACTTTTGATGCCGTGGTTGGTAAAGCAGCTATCTACTGCTGATGTTGAAGAAGTTGCCATCTTTTATTGCTATCTACTGCTGATTTTGATATTGACGAAGTAGCTATGTACTACTGATATACATGTAGGTGGTGGTGAAATTGCCATCTTTTGGTGATGCTGGTATTGATGAAATTAGTATTCTACTGTTGATGAAGTAGACAAAGTAGGCATCCTGATGATATCGGTGGCAACAAAAAAAAACCCATCTAATATCGTAGTATATATAGCTGAGATTGAGTTGGATTGTGTAGCGTTTTCTTCCCGACATCATACTGTTGACATGGTTATGATAATTGAAAAAGAACCCACCTTATAAAGTGCACTTAAACGCCCTACATACCAATTCTTAACGAGTGAAAAAATTTATGAATTCTGAACCTTACATTAGTAAAGAGATTGAAAAGAAATATGAAAAGACACGTACTTGACAATGTTTTGACTTTAATGAAATAACGACACTGGTAAATATTGCTACGGATCTCTTCTTGTATATCTTTAAGATAAGTTGAATATCATTCTTTTATTTTCATCTCTGCTCTTTTCAAGGATAAATTGTACAAAAAACAGAATATTAAATTGAAAATCGTCTTTACAGCAGTTCGATGCTCATTCAATTCACACTTTTCCTCAGAATAACAACTAAATCATAAAAGATATAATGAAATATCATAATTTCATCTAGATGACACGCTAACCTCACACAGTAAGATCTTTTTGAAGCCTGTAGCTTATATTAAATTTGTAGTTGTACCTTATTTTATTAACATGTCTCAAACCCTATTCCCGCGCTTAACGTAATATAATTATCCTTTTCAAACTAGTATTGGAATAAGCTTGCTTCGTATTTAATATCAAAACTATCACGTTTTCAACCATTTTGACGAAGAAATTATCTCGATTTTGTATTGTTGCTTGTAGTGTTGTAAACACAGCATCACTTATCGATCAATCTTAATACATTAAATTTCAAGAATTCAAATGAATATAATAATGCACATTGAATTTTTCTCCGCGATATCAGTTCATATATTTAAGGCGCAGATGGGGATATTAACAATAAAATTCATTTTATCAACATTTAAAATAGTCTTCAATATGTTCTTTTATCAATTCTCTTGAGCAGGTACAAACGTTTTTGATGTAAATACTGGCATGGTACTTACGTTTCGTACCAGCAGACAGGATCTTCATTAATACCAATATATCAGCAGTAGATAGCTACTTCATCAATACCGTCATCAGCAGTAGATAGCTATTTCATTACTACCACGCAGTATCAGCACCTACTTCATCAATACCAATATCAGCAGTAGATAGATACTTTGCAATCAGCAGTATATATACCTACTTCACCAATGCTAACATCATCATGTAGATATCTACTTCCTCAATGTCCAGTAGATAACAGAAAAAACATTATGTCATCATTATACTGTATGAGATTTTATAAAAGCATAAATTAAAATGGTTTATTCCATAATTAATTCTTACAAGACTATGGTTTATCAATCAACTAATAAGATCATATCAGTTTTTACATTGTTTGATAAAGAAAATTTCAAAATATTATAACCAGGTCGGAATCGATTGGTACCACCTTAAGGCCTTTCATTTGGCATTGCCCATATTGTTATTTGTAAAGCAGTGACAATTTCAACACTTTATCACGCCCAGCAATGCTTAAGAGCACTTCCTTGCTCACGCTAAATGGAAACAATGTAGATAACCTCCATGACTTTAGAATAAAGCACGTAAGCTTCGCAACTTTCAAATTGAAATTCCGAGTCAGTTTTGCTTATACACTACAAATTATAAAACTCCATATAAGCAGATTTCTAGTGGCAATTTTACTTCTTGTTTTGTATTCTTAAAATATTAAATTGATTTGGGCAGATAGACGTTAGAAATATTATTGTTTGTTACCATGGTGATGGATAATTTTTAGTTAAGAAAGAAATTGTCTTGGATTTCGTTTTTTATTAAGGATTGTAATAACAACATGATGCATTGCTCATCTTGATAAAGCGTCTAGAAAAAAGAAATGGAGAAAAAAATACTTGGCATCTTCATAATCAGAATGAAAACCTAGACTTTTGATTGAATTCTATATTGTTGCATTTTCGTACAATTGACAGTTTTGATACTGCAGATCTCTCATAAAAATGGAAGATGTTATTCTTGAACGTATGAAAAGGAATTATGTCTGAAAGCTTATAAAAGATTATAAAGCAGACAACTCCTGCGGATACCACACTCTTAATATCATTTTTTTATTAACGAACTTGGCATCTACCGATTATCAGTGCTGATGATTTAGGAATCTTGTTATACCCTATTAGACTTGTGTATCGATGAAGAAGCAAATTATTATTTATGCAATATATCAATATTATTGTAGTAGAAATCTACTATTGATATCTACTATAACAGTTTTGTGGACCATATACCCTTACGTTAATGCTGATGAAATAGCTATCTACTGCTGAAATTAACATTGTTACAGCAGTGATCTCATTAGACTACCCCGTAGTCCACTTGCCCATTGTGCATACTCTGGATATTGTATTTAAGCTTACAACTCTGATTTAATTAATGTGTGCACAATTGATAGATTTTCACATCTGATCTTTTCAATCACCCTACTCCCTCTGTTTGTTAGCTTCCCAAGTGGACTACTGACTTTGCCTTGCGGTGAAGATTTTTAACACGGGACTCTATGGAGAGTTAGGCCAATTTCTGGCCTAACTAAAATTGGCCATGATGTAATGCATCTTTAAATGGATCTGCCTTGTGATTGGTCGCCCATATCTCGCTATGGTTTAAATCTTCTGGGCCCGCGCCATTACCATTAACTACACCGTACACAACTGTCTGTGGTGTTTGCGGCGCTTTTGTGTTGACGCGAAAGTTAATCTCTCATCAAACATCTAGCGCGTCTTGTACTATACCATGCTTAGTACTTGTGGTTAATGGACTGATAAACAAGTATGCTTGACAGTGTGTTTTTAGAGAGCAAAGTCCAGGGGGTTAAGTTCTGCTTAAAATTCAAAGTCCATAGTCGGATTTTCGGGGTTCGCTATCAATAAACTGGTAAATTCCAAAATCAGAATTGTTCAGTATTAAAGTGAGCCATTATAATTATGCAAGATAATGTTGCATTCAATTACTTTTATTGTCACTAATCATCTGATATCTTTAACTCTTTATGACCATTTTACTATTGAATAGGCCTACTTTAATTTTAATAAACATCAGTATTATTTTGAGTGGGTTCATCATGACTAATAATAACATATTTTTAATAAAATTCGACTATGGCATAGTTTATGATCTTATATATATATCGTTATTTTAATAATTCTGATAACTTAAAAGCTACCTACTGCTGATACCGGTATTGACGAAACAGCTATCTACTGCTGATTATCATCGTTAAAGCATTGATCTTATCTATCATTTATGTTAGCATTCTTCCTGAAAAATATATATTGTATTCCCTATATTCCTCTAAATCACGTAAGATATCTAATGCTAATATTGTTATTGACGAAACAGCTATCTACTGCTGATATGAACATTTTTAAAGCAAAAATTTTAATAACATGCATGTTGATCGGCCCTAGCTATCTACTGCTGATAATGATATTGATGAAGTAGTCATATTATACGGTATATACTGCTGATAATGATATTGATGAAGTAGGCATCTACTGCTGATAATGATATTGATGAAGTAGGCATCTACTGCTGATATTGATATTGATGAAGTAGGCATCTATAGCTGATAATGATATTGATGAAGTAGTCATCTACTGCTGATAATGATATTGATGAAGTAGGTATCTACTGCTGATAATGATATTGATGAACTAGGCACCTACTGCTGATAATGATATTGATGAGGTAGGCAACTACTGCTGATAATGATATTGATGAAGTAGGCATCTACTGCTGATATAATGATATTGATGAAGTAGGGACAGATCTACCTCTAATACTACAACATGATGAAGTAGCTATATTTAGAATGATTATCTTATCTTATTGTTTACATAAATTAGGACACGAACAATAGAACGATCTGATGATTAAATCATTTTTTAAACAGATTTTGAACGAGTTGTTTTGATAGTGCAGATGCTGAGTAAGATCTCCCTCAACCAATCCATATAATAGACCAGTTTTACAATAAACAATGCAAATTCTACATTATACAATGTATATAAATTCTACATGATGGTGTTGGCTGTATTCAATATATAATTATATATCAAATGGAGAAGGTATCATATTGAAACTTCGCCATTTTTTGAGAATGTTGACTCTGCAGCGTCCAGTAAAATTAGGGACCAATCCATATTTACGCCAGTGGGGTTGAAATAATTCAAAATGAGCTAAAACTTTTGCGTTCTCCTCGTATTTGCTTCAAAAATTGTAGGCCTATATTTTACCCCTTTCCCTCAAATGTTTACATCGACAATTTCTTATTTACATTTACAATTTCCTGTTTCTCATTTATTTCCTGTATAAACCATCTTCCTGAAAAAATGAACATTGTGTTCCCCTATGTTCCTTTAAATCTCAAACATGGTAAATATTAATCTGTCCCTAATATTCTGATAAAAATGACGTGGTTTCAATTTGCATCTCAAGCGGAAACCCACTTATCAGCACAACCAATTGACCACTTAAACATCAAATAATGTTTTCTTATTAATTACGTCTTCGTGTCAGTTTACTCTAAAATTAATCATCAACTTCTACATTAATTACTTGCATGTTATTCTTATTATTACTTTACAGAATGCAACCTAGTAGTAGTTATAGCCCCGCGGCTCTTGGTACGATGGGCGCCATGTATTACCTTCATCAACACGCCCAACAACTGTACCCAAATCATCCGCCTTCTGTTCCGGCGTTGACGTTCGCCGAGAGGCTCGCTGGTAAGTCTCTTTTATGCTAACATACTCCGGTAAAAATTCTATTGCAATATGTGCAAATCTGAAATTAGAAAAGGGATGTGCCAGTCAATCGACCCATTTCATACCTTCAAATACCCTTTTAGTACTAAGTCATCCACTGACCTTGGATCAATGTCTCCTTCCCATTTACCTTTTATAAGTTCAATGTCTCCTTCCCATTTACCTTTTATAAGTTATCCGATGACCCTTGCTTCCGATTATTTATACCACACAACGAGGAATTCGTTAAACGCAATAATTCCTCCAAAATGTTTGTTGTGAATTCCCTATTCCTCGTAGATAACATTTAACACCGTGAAATTATTGAAATGTATGCTTAGATCTTTAGGGTATATTCATTGAAAATAATCTTTATACTTTTAAAATGTTAATGTTTTTATCGAACTTTGATTTATATAGATCAGATTAGGGTCATGGACACAGTAGGGTCAGGCACGTATGTGGTGAGGGGGGGGTGGGAGGGGAGGGGAAGGGGGAGAGGAGGAGGTGCGGGTACGACAGCATTCTCCAATCTACAAAGGTTCACACTCCTGCTATTTTTACCAATAAAACGTGGGAGAAAATTAACAAAATGTCCCCCTTTTGCTTAAATAATTAAGGCGTTAATAGTTTTAAAAAAAGGTCAATATTTTAGGGAGTTTTACACAAAATTTGCGCAATCGTACTTTTCATTCAAAAAAGGTCCCCTTTTTTAAAGTCCCTCACCCCAAAATAAATCCGGCTTACTCTCCTGCATAGGAATCAATTAAGCGTATAATATTAAGGTACCGTATTAGGTAGAGTCAAGATAAGATTAGGCCTTTGAGATAAAAATCATATGGTTACATTACAAAAAGTTAAAACTATAATATGGATTTCAGACTTACAAGATGCTAACCAATATACGCCAATGTATAAGATGTCGATATAAAATATAGCTGTTGATGAGTACTGTTCAAAGCAAAGTCTTTGATTGTGGTGGAATCCCTTATTACTCTCCATACAGGGGTCGACTATACAGACGACAAGTTACATATTTTTCTTTACCAATCCAGATAATTGTACACTTGCATGATTTGGAATCAGAATGAAACATCCATTAAAATGAGTACAAACATGCAAGTCCATTATTGGTTCGGTGGCTCCTGAGTTGCTCCTGGTATTTGAGAAAATGTCTCAAAACTTGGACTTTTTTATGTTGAAGCCTATGGCCAGCACCATGAGCTTTATGATAAATATTATTTTATATCGTGATTTAAACCACGTGATATGATCGTACTATAAAGAGCACATGATATGTTTCATTATTTAAAAGTAAAAAAACACACACAAAAAAACACACATAGCTCAAATGCGCTTTTCCATTTAACATCCACACTACCTCTGTGTAAGATTATGGTAATATATCCCACAGGGTGAGTATGAATTTCAAATGGAATGAACACAATAGGCATGTCCATTTGAAACTCACCCTCCCTCAGTGAAGATTCAGGTTGATTCTTTTTCAGAGAGTGTGTGATATTCAAATGGAGCTGACTAATGCAGGTATTCTATTTGAAATTCATGTTCCCTCTGTGGAAGATATTTCCAAAATCTTCCACGGGGGTAGGGTGGATTTTAAATGGAATAGCCCAATATGACTTACAATTTGATTAGAAAATTGATTCAAAGCAAAGAAGTCTGCCCATCCTTTATATAATTCATGGTTTATAACCAATAATATACGTCATAATATCATCGCTGCCCTTGCTGGCGGCAAAACACTCATAAACCAATCATCAAATTTTAAAAGCAAAAATTAAACCCATGTATTTCATACTCGTAATAACAATATAAGAAGGCAAAAACGGATTTTATTAGTGGAAAAGAAATAGGTTGAACGGAGATCAAAATGAAAGAGGCGTTCGCAACTTGTAACCTATCTTAACTAATAAAAACGTGAGGACTAAAGTATAATAAATGAAGATGATCGCTTATTGGCAAACTAGCATCCTATTCAATGAAACTGTGGCGTTCATATAGAGTGACCGGATTTGTTAAACAGTATCCATTGTTATTGAAAGAGATGCTTGGGCTGATAGCGGATACCAGTTGGAGGAGAACTGTGGCAAATGAGGATATGTCGGAAGATGCGCCCTAGATTTCATCGATTCGACAAGACAAATTTGAATTGTAGGATAAAAAACACTAGGAAAATATGCGATAAGGAAATATTATTAGAGCCATGGTTAGCTTGGATGGTGATAAAACCAGGGCGAAATTTGATGTGTCAAAACTGTCTAAAGTTTGTTTATAAATCAGTTAGTTATCTGATTTAATGTCTAAATGTAATTAAATAGCATCCGCAAAGGCCTTAAATTACGTTGCATTAAAGTTATTATGGGGAAGTAGACTCTGCAAATGACCTGGTATAGCATATGTGAGAACATTAAAATGAGCATTCATGATCAAATTAAAAAGGACATCGGGAGAGGAAATCATCTTCATGACACACATATGAACATAATAAAATGGATGAATGATTTAAAATTTTGACAAATATATAGGTCTGCTAGGTTGGTATAATTAATCTCCGTATTTCAGTATCAGCAGATATACTTCGTCCATACCAATATCGGTAGTAGACAGCTACTTCATCAATACTAGTATCAGTAGTAGCCAGCTACTTCGTCCATACCAGTATCAGTAGTAGACAGCTACTTCATCAATACTAGTACCAGTGGTGGCCAGCTACTTCATCAATACCAGTATCCGTAGTAGACAGCTACTTCATCAATACCAGTATCCGTAGTAGACAGCTACTTCATCAATACCAGTAATCTAATCAGTTACTTCATCAATACCAGTATCAGCAGTAGATAGTTACTTCACCGATACCCATATAAGCCTTTAAGATATCACCATATGTAGCTCCTTTGTCAACACCAGTATCATACTATTTCTTCGATATCAGCAGTAGATAGCTATGTCATCAATACTAGTAAAATCGAAGCTATACTTCATCAATACCAATATCAGCAGTAGGTAGTTATGTCGTAAATACCAGTATATCAGAAGTGGATAACAATACCAACACCAGTAACAGTATAGCTACTTCTAATACCAGCTGTAGTACTTCATCGATACCAGTAATACCAGTATCAGCAGTACATCACTACTTCATGAATACCAGTATCAGCATGGGATACCTACTTCATCGATACCTCTATCATCAGTATATGAATAACTATTTCATCAATACCAGTTTTATATAGCTATTTTATCACTACATCTCTTTAGCAAATTGAAATTTCATATCAGAAAATCTCAGCATCAGCATTAGATCAATCACCTGATCAATCACCTGAGACCAACAACATGCCACCATACGAATTGCTATACTTCTAATCAGCCAATTCAATACTTTCTTTACGAAAACATTAAGAAAGTTTGTTTTATTATGCAGTAACTTGATAATACCCTCACATCACCCCGTGTGACGTATTTGTCAATCCGAACTTAAAACTTTACTAAATTAGTTTAAGCTTAAAAGCCATCAATACTTGTCTTAATGTACTTCTTCAAAATATGCACATCCTTAATGTTCTTACTATGTTACTTAGACAAACTTTACAGACTCTTCAAGATAAGAATGTGCCTTTTACCCATAACCTTGACGCGGTAATGTTACCTAGACACTTGTAATATAATAAGCTCCTTTTCATTTTTAGACCCTTGTTAATTACAAAAAGCTTTCAAGTATATTTCCCTTCTCTTAAAAGATTTCAAGATATGATTTATAAATGGATTGTCAGGTTACATACTTAAATTAAAAGATATTCCTGCTAGTCTCCCTTTTCAGAGGATTCGTCTGTATAATGTAACGCTAGTGCTATATAGATAACTAGCCTTTTCCTCTTTCCTCCTCCCATGTTGAAATAATAGGTAGGGAGCTGCGCTTGAAGGCGCCACAGGCGAACAAATCACCATCAATTTAAAAGTCTTGAAGAATACTGTTTGTAAATCTTTCTCCTCCTCCACCCTATTGCTTACTCATGAACTTGCAAATGGTTAACTTGGAAAACAAAAGCAGTTAAAGGCCACTCAGAGCGGATTGATCTGTTAGGCAAGTCGTGGCTAATAACCCCCTTGTTGCTGCGTCAGTATACGCAGACATTAAGTAAGAAATAGTGCCTCGGGGGATTAACCAATAGAAAACGGAGGGTGACGTGGTGTTAGTGAATGCCAATACGCGATAATGTCCGCCCAGAAGAACACAAGTTCCTACCGCTCGGGTCTTGTGTATAACTAAAGGGGTAATCTGATACAATTTATCGACGACGTGAAGTCAGCTATAGGGATTTAATGTCGGCGACGGCGGACACGGCAACCGGTATGATCATCTCAATGTGCATTTCCCGTTAGAATTTATGCCATTTGTGGAGTAAAATCTACCTGCTGAAACGCCTAATTCAATTACACACAACGTGCGCTCGCATAGTCGATCATCCGGAGTTCCTTGAACCTAAGAGAGAATTCTTTAGAGAAAAAAAATAGATACCTAATTCAAATGCTGAGTATACAATATACTTAAACAATAAAATTTACGCCGATAATAATTAAATTTTTAGTGTATCTCGACTCTATGACTGCAGCTAAGACGCGGGTATCGAGGGAGCTATTACATTACTATGAAAGTTTCATGACTTTTATAATGTTTGAAGAGAATTCCAGAGAGACAAAAACTTCACTTAAGATGCCTCGATTTCCATTTCAATAACATAATCAGTAACCTAAATACAAAATTTCTTATTAAAAAGTCAACAAAGTTTATTCTTCAGTGTGACAGAAGATTATTATGAAGTATAAGGGTTATATGGATGGAAAAGGAAGCTTTGTTTAACCTTTCTTGGAAGCCTTTTTATTCAAACTCTAAGCAATCAAGATGTGTAAAACCAAACTGCGGCGTCAAAATGAGACAGAAGGAACAAGAGTAACTTTATTACTGGAGTCAGAGTTTCAAACTTTCAATCAAATTACTGCATTGCATGTTGCTGCTCAGTTTAATACAACACGAACAGCGCGATACACAAAGTTATTGAACTTATTAAACTTGTTTTTTTACTCAGATGATTAAAATATAGTAAATCTGTTTAACGTCATCATTTGCTACGCATTGTTTTAAGCTTCGTTTTGAATCTACGATGTTATCTTCAGAGATATCAAATACCGGTATGTCTTGAGCAGACATGAAGGCAATGCTATCTTTAGTAGATATCAATGCTATCTTCAGTAGATATCAATGCTATCTTCAGTAGATATCAATGCTATCTTCAGTAGATAGCAAGGTATCTTCAGTAGATAGCAATGCTATCTTTAGTAGATAACAATGCTTTCTTTAGTAGATAACAATGCTATATTCAGTAGATAGTAATTAAAAGCCATCTTCAGTAGATAGCATTGCTATCTATAGTAGATAGTAATGCTATCTTTAGTAGATAGCAATGCTATCTTCTGTAGATAACAATGCTATCTTCAGTAGATAGCAATTAAAAATCATCTTCAGTACATAGCAATGCTATCCTCAGCAGATAGCAATGCTATCTTCAGCAGATAGCAATGCTATCTTCAGCCGATAGCAATGCTATCTTCAGTAGACAGCAGTATTATCTTTAACAATAGACGACAGAGTACAGGTACATCATCTTAGACAGCAAAACTAGAACAAATCACTATAAGTAGCCTATTAGAGACAAACCGTTTCCCCCCTGAATTATTTTAACATTTATGTCTTAAGCTTTAAAAACAAAGATAACTTTTATAAGTTGAACTTAAAAGTTTTTACTCTATACATGTCATTTTTGTCTTATATGTTTTTCTTTCAATATCTTCTTCAATGCAGAAATAAAATTAATACCATTTTCCAAGATTCCTAACCGCAAATTTCGAAAGCTCAGCATGTTTTTTGACAATTCAATAGACAACGCTTTCTGTCTCCACGTGTCCAATGCGATAAATCACAACACAATTGCTTCATTTATTTGGATTATAACGCCCTTATGAATTTACAATTTTTATATCAATAGTCAGGTTAAAATTGATCGAGTTTTGAGAAACCGCAGTTATTTTTCACTGTTTGGGTGCTTCCGATGGTTTCTTCAAATACGTTTATGTTATGAAATACCCCACGAAGACTACTCATAATCACAGCGGTGGACCCAAAATATGAAACAATGTAGCGAACTAATTGTGCGTTACATTGATTTATACTCGATTGCTGAGCGAGGAGCGACTGATTTGTGACTAATCAGGTTCATAAACCGCAAAAAGTGCTACCTCATTGGTCTAAATTGCTCGTCGCTTTCCGACTGAGTATAAAACTAGTTTTATATCGAAAAATATTAACTCTTGTCTTTCCTGTTAACTTCTATTCCGTGCTGAGTTGTGGTCATTTGGTGACTAAATACAATAGTATCTAAAATCGGTAATAATTTATTATTTTTGTTATGACAATAGAGTAACAATAAGCGGAGAATATCCCTACATGCAGTGCTAGTGTTATTGACTGACGATTTTGTCGGCCCCCTGAAATAAAATAATAATAATTCTGTAAGTCAATTCCAAGCCTAATGGCCATGATTATAACGATGCATTCTTTGTTAAACGAGTTTGGTGTTTTATAAATATCAATATTATAGATTAATAAAAGTGTCACTTCTACTTAAATAATGGCAATACTTATTACCACAATGAAACTTGCCATTTAGTTTTATCAAAGGTCCATGTTATAAAAATGTTATGAAAATGACAACTTTTAACCTTACCGATTTCCAAAGTATAAATAATTAAAATAAAATTGAAGAAATTGACTAAGATCCTATACAATTTAAGAAACACGCTCTTGCTTTGACTAGAGTAGACTTTCCATCCGCCCGATTTCTTCGCAACAATTATTCGTCTTTTCCCCCAGCAGCATTATTTCGAGTATGAATTACCTTTTCATTGACACCCCCCCCCTTATTTACTAAAAGATAAAACATATCTGTAATCTTAGTTTTTTCAAAAAATCGTCATTCAAATTTGGTGTAGAACACACATTATGCAATTCCGTACACAAACTCGTCCCAGCCATGTTGTGTTCCTCTTCCTGTTAGTACTACATACTCGTAATGGCAAGGTAGTTTTTCAATAATATTGAGAAGAACGTAACACCAACGAATCTTTAAGGCTCAAAGGCTAAATAAAGATTCTCTATGAAACAACAGTCTTCATTGTAGATTTCCGAGAGTTGTGCATTGATTTTACTTACCTATTTTTACCACAAAGTCTTAATTCTCTTATATAGATTTCCATGGCTTTTGCATTGATTTCACTTTTGTAATAGGATAGAATAATGCACCCTTGGAAACCTAATACACCTTTCAACCTATTAAATGATATGTCTTGCTTTAAAAACCAATTCTGCTCCTCAAGACTAAGAAAATATACTTTACTGAGATTTGCGAAACAATCTGAACACAATCGATGTAAATGTAATGGCGAAAAGTAAACTGAGGAGACTCTCTGAGACAGCTAATTTTATTGCATTGCTTTATTAGATTAAAGTTCCACTCATTTTTATCAATCATATTGGTGAGGAAGTTTCATATAATGTATAGTTCAAAATCGTTGAAGTTTCTTTTTAGCACTTCCTACTTAGAATAAATTCAATTCAAAAATTGTATTCATGTCTCGATCCATTTTATATGGCCTAAGTTAACCTTTTACAAGTAAACATTTTTTAGTCTTGATTATGAAAGGGTTGCTGCTATAACTAATCACACACACACTCACTCACGCCGTCACTCAGTCACTTAATCACCAATGACGTGCAGTCAGTAAATCACTCATCACTCGCTCACTCACTCACTCACTCACTCACACCCCCACTCACTCACTCACCCCCACCCCACTCACTCACTCACTCACTCACTCACTCACTCACTCACTCATAAATCTTTCATTTTATCATTCATTCATTTATTCATTCATTCAATCATTCAAGTATTAAAGCATTCAAACATTCAATTATTCAAGCACTCAAGCATTCAATCAAATCAATCAACCATGAATGATTCAATCATTCAAACATTCAACCTTCAATCATTAAATTAAATTAATCAGCCAATTTAAAGATTTATTATTTCAATGATTCAAACACACAATCAATCAAATCAATCAATCAATCAATCAATACACCAATCAATCAGTATATTAATCAATAAATCATTTCCAATGATTCATCAATTAATATTATTCAAGCGCAATCATACCAGAGATCAAACATGCAAAAAGAAATCACCATTCGATTCATTCAACAAATAAAACAGCAACAGAATCAGGACTGATTTATAAAAAGAAATTCTGATTAATATGGTAGCAAGTCGGTTGCCCCCTGGTTCTTATCCTATCCGTGCATATGCACTCATGCAGCCTATATATTTTTCTTGCGTTTACTCAATAATCGATTCAATCGCTTGATTAAGACCCACGATTTCTATTTGTCTACCCATTACTGACACATTTCAAGCAATTTACTTAAAACGAACCTTTCTTGGAGATTGTTATTCTTGTGAACCCGTTCTTTTGAAAATGATAAGCCCTCTTATGTGGGTTTTCTGCTGGTATAACAACTCGTCCTTATTATAAGAGCAGGTTGTATAATGCCATTTTTATTAGCATGCAGCATTGGTGAGATTGTTAGCGGAAATCGGGCATGATGTACAAGCTCTCAACACCATCGGTTGGTTTTCATCTTTTAATTTGTTGGAAGTATTAAAACTTATGCCAACTAAATTAAGATATGCAAATGGAATTATTACATGACTTAGCCCCTGGTGACCCTTCTAGGTGTTTTTTTTTTATTATACGTTTTGTTTCTAGAAATACTAAGTTACTTTTGTCTAGAAATGCTAGGGGAGAATACATAACTCGGATTCCAGTTGTATAATTTCAGAGGGGCTACGAAAAAAAAAGTTCTTCAAAGATTTTTTTTAATTCTTAAAAACACTGCAATTGAAATCAACAAACCCATTAAAATGATTTTACCGACCACTCTTTATTGTGACTCATGTGCGTATGGTGCAAAATCTAATTCTGCATGTCTATACCACTGATACGCCCGGTAATCATTGATCAACTATAAACTAATATGAAACTTGTTTTAGTAATTGCTAGCAAATTTTATACAACATAATAGAAGCCTTTTGACTAATACTATGTCAGATTTAGTCATGGTATAAGCGAGTGAATTAGTAAATTTGACTGATCGACCTAACTTCGCCTCCAGCACTTTCATTCATCGAAAAGTAATTGATAAGTTTATACAGCGTTAATTTGTACGGTGTTTAGTATTGTGTATAAGAATAAAAAGGAAAATTAGGGAAATTGTCAATCATTTAGGGAGAGTATAGGGGCGTGTGAGGATGTATATAAATGCTATATGACATAAGCGGCAGACCAATAACGTATAGATAATGATTAATAGCACCGAAAACATTTCATCGAAAAATAAATAATTTTGTTGATAAATTGAAATGATCATAGATGATTCTGTAGATAGCAATGCTATCTTCAGTAGATAGCAATGCTATCTTCAGTAGATAGCAATGCTATCTTCAGTAGATAGCAATGCTATCTTCAGTAGATAGCAATGCTATCTTCAGTAGATAGCAATGCTATCTTCAGTAGATAGCAATGCTATCTTCAGTAGATAGCAATGCTATCTTCAGTAGATAGCAATGCTATCTTCAGTAGATAGCAATGCTATCTTCAGTAGATAGCAATGCTATCTTCAGTAGATAGCAATGCTATCTTCAGTATATAGCAATGCTATCTGCTATCTTCAGTATATAACCTTTTTTTAATCGGCAGTCCAGAAAGGACCCTTAAGTGTCGTTCAATTGGCTATATTGTAGATTTGTTGTACTTCTATGTACCCGAACGAATCTATCGCTGTAGTTGCATTAAATCAACGCCATCAAGTTTATAACTTGATTTCTTTTTGAAAAATTGCAAATAGAATAAAATAAAACGAAAAATAATGATAAACGCACGTTAAGAGCAAATATATTGGCGATAAATAATAAAATCCCCAGGTTTGAGAAAAAAGTTTAATAAACCATATTGACTTCGACACAAATTTCCAATATTTCACTTTTATATTGCATTTTTCTACTCAATCTTTAATTTCATAAAGTAAAACTTATAAATCAATCGAGTTAATCACAGAGCTCAATTTACTTTCACTGAAAACCAATATTACATGGGTTTTTACGAACCGTGTTAACGGGTGTTTTCTACGCCGCAAGAATGGTATTTATTCGCTAGGAAGTACGGCTGACATGACGCAAGTAATGCATGAACAGTGCAGCAAATCATGTTTTTGGGCTGGTAGTCAGTTTTAAATTGGATATTGTTCAAAATCCACGCCAGCATGTAATATTAAAGCGTTTCTTTTCATTCTGACATGTCCAAATAGGAAAGTGTTCTGTGCTTACTTAATAAGCAGAGAAAGATTCAATGCTAAGAGAAGGGAACCGGAATGTGCCACTCCAAAGGCCGTTGCACGAGTGCTTAGTATTAACTTTTATTAAACCATGTTCTTTTTGTAATTCATAATAAATTCTATAAATTTAATAATAGTGTGTTTAATAAAACTTATAGAATGATAAGGAGTGTGCTTAAAGAACGCCGCTATGTCCAAGTGTTTGGTCAGCTATTTAGAAATTAGATGTTTGAAAACACGAAGAAATATATTTAGATCTTAAGGATTGATTGGACTGGAAATATCAAATAAGGAATAATTACTTATTTAAATGACGAATTCAAAATTAAGAATGTAGGAGGAATTCCACAAGTATCAAGAAATAGATTTGAAGTTTATTATGATATCATTCAAGTTTGATTTGATTTTATTTAATTTTATATAACTATCTGTTCTCGCAACAGTTGCCTGTATACTAAAGTAATAAGGAGTTTCATTAACCTTATTTTATTTTATTTTATTTTATTTTATTTTATTTAAGGTCGTAATAAATACATATTAAAAAAAAATAGAGGCCATAAGAAATGGTGCTTTAATAAATATTATTTAAAAGACACATACTTGTAAAACACAATCATGTTCTCTAATTAATTGTTACCAAAAGGAATATAAAAGTGTATTTAAAATGTCATGCTTTATTTTATTTATAATTATTACTTTCATTTCTTTACTTTCAGATTTCATCTTAGAAGCTCGCTACGGAGCACATCGTAAGCAACGGCGCAGTCGCACTGCATTCACCAATCAACAGCTAGCAGCACTGGAGAAAACATTTTCAAAAACACATTACCCGGATGTAGTTTTAAGGGAACGACTTGCTATGTGCACAAATCTACCAGAAGCACGAATTCAGGTAAAACAATGATCCATTGGAAGTCAACTTTGAAGTCAATTTCTACCCCCCCCATACACACACACCCCTACTTGTGTCAAGTTCAACACCGAGGTATACAACGCTCTTGCTTGTACAAGGATGAAATGAAACATGAGTATTTTTTAACAGATTTTGTCCATAAGGACCACCCATCTCAAAATAATACAATTCAATGAACTACTCCAGTTGAAATCCAAACACCCCCTATATGGAAGACATGACCTTAATCTGAGTGTAGATTTCAGATGATGTCACCCATTCAGGTATCACCATTTGAAATTCACATTCCATGTTGTTGAAGATTAAGTTCATGTCTTCCATAGGGAGTCTGACAGTTGTGCCCTTTAAACGTCGTATAGGGCAGTACCGGTACATTTGGACGAGGAGTCAAAATCAGGACTCTCTCTCTCTCTCTATTTTATACGTTCACGCTTGTACTATGGATATCAAGAGAACACTCGCATATACGTTTTGTGAAGGATGTGATAGCTCATTCCCCATGTTCCCATGTACCTTTTAGTGAATGGCGTACGTTGGTGACGTACGTTATTAATAATAAAGTGTCCCGTTGTTAATATTTTATGTAATTTCTTGCCAATACCTAGTTTTAGTCTTGTCTTGGTAACTATTTTCCTATTTTCTTTTCATAGGTGTGGTTTAAAAATCGTCGAGCAAAGTTTCGTAAGCAGCAACGAAGCAAAACTGTAGGAGAAGCACAAAAGGGTGATAACCCTGAATCGGCAGAAAAAAATAATGCAGAGTCATCGAAATTAAGTGCCAAATCATCATCAGCAACAGCAATAACAGCAGCAGCAGGGTCAGCACCATCATCATCTACAGCGGTAGAATCAGGAGAAACATCAATAGAAGTACCGAATGGATTAGATTTAACAAAAGAAGAAGACAATAAAAACGATTTGAAAATGGATGAAACATATGACGAAACAAAAAGCAATGTATCTAATGGTGACGATGATGATGAAGATGGTGACGAAAAAGACAATGGCGTCAAATTTGATGATGAAGAGGACAAAGAAAGAAAAACAAAAGACAAATCTGGTGGCAAGAAAGGCGATGATATAGATGCAGAAAGTCCAGATGAGCATGATGATGATCTCAAGCATCTTCAGAGTCCTTTAACTACAGGTATGGTTGGAAAATAAGACATATTATCTATAGCAGTAAATTAATAATTTCTCCAATTTCATTAAGTACATGCAAAATTGCACCAACACACCCCCTCACACCAACATACCCACCCCGAGTTAAAAAGGCCTTATTATCACATACAGTATAAAAAGAGTGTGTAAAAAAAAAAGGAAAAAAAAAGAAGAAAAAAGAAATGCCTACCGCCCTACCCTGTCCATAATCACATAGAACATAATCACAAAAATAGGTACGGGGCAACCTACTTTGTTGCAAACTCTCAGCAGTTGCATCAGTTGACAAAGGGCAGTCCAGTGAACGGCTCTTTTCAGAGCCACTGACCAAACCTTTAAATTTAGCAGATAGGCGAGGTCTGCTTGTTCACGAATTGACAAGAGGCAGTCTTCAGTGAACGGCTCTTTTTAAAGCCACCAAACCTTTTACATAAACAGATAGACGAGGTCTGCTTGTTCTCTGTTGACAAGAGACAATCTTCAGTAAACGGCTCTTTTCAGAGCGACCAAACCTTTTACATTAGCAGATAGGCGAGGTATGCATGTCCTCTCTATTGACAAGAGACAGTCTTCAGTGAACGGCTCTTTTCAGAGCCACCAGTAGGCAAGGGGTGGTCTACATGTCTCATTCTTAGGTACTTTGTCCTGAAGAAGTCATGGCTACTCCTGAAGAAAGCTTGACAGTTCTTAACATTTTCCGACAGCGAACCTGCTAAAACTTTATCAATTGTTATGAACTCCCGTCGTAAAGGCATATCCCATAATGTTTGTTGATGTTCTGTGGTTTTGTCTCATTTTGTTTCTGAGTATATAGCACTGCAATTATTTTGTTGAAAAGTTTGCTTTGCATGTTGTCTTTAATCTCAACAACCACTGATGTAGAAAAGTAATCTTATATTAGATATCTGATTTAATATAGTTTAAATTGGTATTTTCGTGATGGCAGAAGAGTCGCATCGATGTAAATCCTTCAACTTGGAAAAAATAACTATAAAGATCATTGCATGTTACACTCTTACTTTCAATTAAACAATATGTTGCAAATACCCTCGGGATAAAAAGATAAAGAACCCGACAAATTACTGAGTGTTATATTTTGGAAAAAAGCATTCAAATTAGGTTTTAATCAGTCGTTTTCTACAAAGATAATATTTTCAAGGTCAACCTTGCACTTAAGCTCCTTTACATACTGGTAACATAGACACTTGATTTTATAATTGGCCATGCTTCAGGCTGGCAAAAGTTCAGTTTCAGCTTCATCGATCGTATAAGAATTCTTGTTAAGCAGACTTGAGAGGATTCGAGGCGAGAAAAAAAGCACTAGAAAAAAGGAGGAAAAACACGCCTTTATAATAGAAATACACTTAATTTGATTATTTCTCAGTGACTTTTCGCTATCACACGCGAGTAATTAGCTTTAGGTGGGTTTGAATAGGATAAAGTCAACACATATCTGGTTGTATCAATAAAATAGTGAGTTTTCATTCAAAGTTGCGTGATGCGATTCGATTAGTGTATGATTATTGTTTCCTTCAAACCACCTAGCGTATTAACAACTTTTATATTATATTCCTGTATTTTCATAAAGCTGCTACTATATATAGTTACATGACAACATATTCCGGTTCCGTCTAAAGGGTCTTTAACTCTAGCATTTTATTCTCTCCCATTTCCTCTCGTTTACAACATTCCAAAAAGGTGCATTGAAGCTTATGTTATAATGATTTCGTTATTATTAATTGCTGTGGAACGTAAATACTTATGAGCGCGACAAAAATATTGCTCAAATTAATCGCTTGGATGAAAACAAAAGATGCTATTGTATTGTTGGAGACTTTGCTGCTAAAAAAAATTAAGCTAAAATTTCAAGGTTGGATGCTTGTGGATTATTAACTGTAAAATTGAAAGTCTGACAATGTAAAAACATTTGTATGGACGTTTGTATAAGCAAAGTTTAATGATATTACCATTTCATGAAATGAAATAAATGAATGATGTGGTTACTAAATGTAGCTGTATGAATGTATTAACAATTAAATGCAACAATACTCAAATAATATTAACATTCAGGGGTGGATATTAATGATACATATCTTGTCGAAGTATAGTTAGCCATGTATTGACATTTCGCCAACATTAAAATTGATCATTGTAAATTGTCGGTTATCACAGTATCGGTGCACCGGTAGTGGTCGAGCTATCGTCAGATGTGACTTTGACTTCATCCCTGATGAAGTAAGAGACGCATCGAAAGCTCGACCACTCACCAGGGATGAAGTCAGAGACATCTCACGAAAGCTTGACCACTCACACAGGGACCGGTACTGTGATAACCGACGTTGTGCAGTACTTGTAGAAATACAATTGTATGAATTCCCGTCGAGAAAGCCTATATATCAACTTCATTATAAATCTATCGTTAACGATAAGGCGTCAAAAATAAGTAATTCAGAATCAAAATAATACTGTCGAGTAGAAGACGGATATTTTTGCGAGGAAATCCGGCAGATGGAAAGTCTACTTTAGTCAAAGGAAGAGTTTGTTTTTAAGGTGTTGTTGGGTACTCGCATGCTTTGCGCGTGTTGGGGTGTGTGTAAAAGTTGTGTGAGGAAGTGGGGTGCGGAGGTGGGGGTGCGTTATTTTGGGGTTTGATGAGGGATCCGGTTGGGTGCCTGGTGTTGGTGATAGCCCTGTTTTTTCTATGTGTACGTTACATGCATGTTTGCGTTTCATGTTAAATACCGTAGTCCCTGGAATTTAGATATGTAATTCCTGATATGCAGTATAGTATACACAGAAGACGTTTATGTCCTCGTGCAATGAGATGAGGATTATTTCTCTTAATGTCTTATAAGTTTTTGGCTTACAATTAGATAAATTTACGTGTTTTAATTAGCTCATGTATCCTGGGTAAATAATGAGCTATCAATGATACATCAAAAAGATATAGTTCAATAGCTTATTTCATCTCATAGCATCAATAACATTGACAAAAATAGAATAAGATGTGGACACCACTGAACGCAAAGCGTGATGTGAAGTATGCTGATTGCTGATGTAATGTATTTAGCAATAAAGCAACTAAATAGCCTTTTGTTTATGCAACTTTGTTTTTCATAAAAATGTACAATAATTGAAATAGTATTTATGATAATTACTCATGTATTCAAAAATAAAGTTTGTCTTTATCTTCGCAGAATGTAAGTAAACTTCAAAGCATAAACCCCTAACATGCATGCTAATGTAAGAGATTACTTCTAATTGCAAGCATAAAAAGATAGATACACAACCAATACAAAAGATAACGTGTAATTGCATTTGTGTTTTATCATGATTACCAATATATCATGCATGCTAGTTTTTAAACCTACATTTCATCAGCAGGTCAGCATCAACTCCTATATAGCCGAAAGGCGATAGACACAGCAGACTGACTCATGCGCGAGGCGGTAAAAGGCTAAAGCGCCAAATCAACTTAATCAACGAAACTTGGTCCGAAAAATCGTCGGCTTAGCTCCCTTACCAAAAAGACTTTGCCCGCAAACACCTAAAGCGGCTCAACGTAATTCGGCCGCTCGCTCGGCGAGGCTTGAAATGCCAAAATTCTCTTGATATATTTTTTTTCTATTTTCCCTCCTCGTAAGGCTGCTTGAGAATTTGATGAGTAGAGGCATAAAGCGATGGATAATCAGTTCAAACGTCAACACAACAAGAATTGTTGCCGCAGGTCATTCTTTTTTACCTGTTCGCTCGCTTGATTTACAGCGCTTTTCTCTCCTGATTTGTCTCGCTTTTCTCTCATAATACTAGGAAACATATAATCATCATCCTCTTCCTACAGCACAGCGACTGCAAATTACATTTGTCACAGTGCCATGCTCAAGACTTCTCCGCAAATTTGATGGGCTTTATGCGGCACCTAACTTGTTTTGCAGCCGCGAAAAATAAGATTTACTCGGTTGATTGTTTTTCGTTTCCGTTGATCCGTGTAACACGCAATAGAATTAATTAGGAATCGTCCTTATTGAAGAAACGCAATATACAATGAGGAGAAGGGTGGGAGAAAAGCGATGTTTCTACTTTTGTCGTGATTTATTTTCCGTGTATCCTAGATATTCAGTCAGATTTGTACAATTTTGATTAAGGGACACTTCGTGATTAATATTGTGGATTCCAAAACGTTGCATGTCATGCCAGAATAGGAAATAAAACAAGTCGCAAAAGCAAAACAAAACAAACAAACATACCGACAAACAAACAAGAAATAATCTAATATACATATTCGGACATATTCCACAGCAGGTAGAACTTCAAAATGTGTTTTACTAGAATGTAACACTGTAGAAAGAATAAATACTACTTATAGCACATTTTCCCATGTTCAGATATATAAAATAAATAAGAAGAATTAATTTGCTGTCTACTGCTGATAGCACATTTCCCCCATGTACAGATATATTAATGAACAAGAAGCATCAATTTGCTATCTACTGCTGACAGCATATTTTCCCTATAGGATATATTAATGAATAAGAAGCATCAACTTGATATCTACTGCTGATAGCACATTTTCCCTATGTTCGGATATATAAAATGAATAAGAAGCACCATTTTGCTATCTACTGCTGATAGCACATTTTCCCTATGTTCGGATATATAAAATGAATAAGAAGCATCAATTTGCTATCTACTGCTGATAGCACATTTTCCCTGTGTTCAGATATATCAATGAATAAGCATCAATTTGCTATCTACTGCTGATAGCACATTTTCCCTGTGTTTAGATATGTAAAATGAACAAGAAGCATCAATTTGCTATCTACTGCTGATAGCACATTTTCCCTGTGTTTAGATATGTAAAATGAACAAGAAGCATCAATTTGCTATCTACTGCTGATAGCACATTTTCCCTGTGTTTAGATATATAAAATTAATAAGAAGCACCATTTTGCTATCTACAGCAGATAGCACATTTTCCCTGTGTTCAGATATATTAATGAACAAGAAGCACCATTTTGCTATCTACTGCTGATAGCACATTTTTCCCTATATGTTCAGATTACCAATGAACAAGAATCATCAATTTGCTATCTACTGCTGATAGCAACGTTTATCAAAATGTTATTAAACATGTGGCATCTTGGCAGATTGCCAATGTGTCTCATTATATACACCTGTTGCAAATATTTTAAGTTTCATAACAAACCACCTGTGTGAAAATCTCATACTGAAACAAAAGTGGTCCTAAAATACCCGTTTATTTTTTTTCATGTCTATTGTATTCTATTGTTTTTAGTTCTTGCATTCTAACATACTCGTTTGATTGTATTATAACAAAATGTTTTTCTTGTCTTTTCTATTGTGTTCTCCAGGTGAGCGTGGATGGGCATCAGATCTGCTTCGTGCCAGCAGTCAATTCCCTGCAAGCATTCGTCCTGGATCAAGCAACCCCTTTGACTTTCTCTGCATGATGCCACCAAAGCCTTCTAACACACCCATACCAACCAGTACCGGTCAACAGGTCCCTCCTGGTTTCCCTATGCGACATCCATTGCAGTCATTCCCTAATCCTTTTATCCGTATGGATCACGCAACAGCAGCAGCGGCGGCAGCCGCTCAATTCATGCCCGGATTCCTACCCGCTGTTTCGATGCCATCGGGTGCCACGTGGCCCCCTCACTTACGTTTTTTACCCCCGTTGTTATCGCCACCCGCCTCTGCCCAGGGCGCGGCAGCAGCAGCAGCAGTGGCAGCCGCATCTGCAAGTAAAGATTCTACTAATCCTGGTAATCAAGCGACTGAATCAGTTACAACCATGACATCGACTGCTCCGCAATGTTCAAGTATTGAAAATTTGAGGCTAAGGGCAAGACAACATGCTGCTGCAATGGGACTCAATGGAATGTGTTGATTTAGTGACTAGATACAAAAAAGCCCTGAAAATAGCTATAAAAGTATATGATTGGTTAAAATTTCTTTTATTATTATTATTATTTTATTTTATTCATTTGGCAACAAACATCAAAAGCAGAAAATAACATAAAGGAGGTCTCCTGAGCTGCCAGTTAGCACTGAAAAGCACAATAAAGCACTGTCGACAAAATTTTCAAAAAAGTAGTTTATTCACATGCTTTTCCATATACATAGCAACAACGATAATAGAAAGTGAATAATAAAATAATACGCAAAAACAAAAGTTTTAAAACATATCAATTAAATATAAAGTCATATACAATTTAACACAAGAGATAAGAACAAAAATAGCTATTTGAAAACAATTTTGATATTTAATCAGCATTTTCAAAAATAATACCAAAAAGCAATAGATCAACTGATACTGAAGCAATTGTGTCATTTGCACATCTTTTTAAAACTCACTGGGTTTAAAAGAATATATCTTATGCTGAATTAATTCGAACGAAGCATTGTTTCATCGGTGGTCGATATTGATGTTCTTTTCAGACTAAGGTTCCTGTGATTAAAACATTATGTATATATTTAGTTTTCTAATTTTGTTAATAACATGATTCAGAATGAAGTCAGAACAGAAAGTTCAGAATATTGATCAGAGTATAAAACATGTGGATGATGCTGATTAATGTTACATATCGCCTGAAAATAAAAAAGTTGTTCTTCAAACTAATTTTATTTTACCATGTACTGTGGTTTAGAAGGCATTATTGAACTTTAAATCAACAACTTAGAGATACCTCAACACATTTGGCATATATCAAGTTTGCATAATAAAATAATATTGTATAAATAACTAATTTCTGAAATTATGGCACCAAAAAGGATTTTTCTTGGACAGAATAATTGACTTTTGAGGGAATGAACATTGAATTTGGAAGTATTGTTCAGATTAATGGATACAATGTATCTGCCTTTTCACACTTTGATCGGTAGCTTGTATAAACAACCCATATGTACAAGCACCCTACCAATTGTGTGCAGTGGTTAAGAAAAATTATATCCATATAATAACACCCCATATATAACACAGTCAACTCACATTGAACTAAATGGGACAATATATAAACAAATTACATTAAAACACGGGCATATTAATTTCGTACAAACGTGTCATGTAAATTATCCCAATTCATGTCAAAAAGCGTTCAAATATTGATTCTATTGAGTCCTTTAAACACAAACAGATGCAATCTTTCAAAAACAATTTTTTGGTGGTTTTCTTGATCAAAAATTACTACCAATTTCCCTAGAGACCTTGTCCATATTGGCACCAATTTCGGCCATTGTATCGCCAATCAAACGAGGACCAAAATATATACACCCAGCGCCTGGTGGTTTAATCGCTTAGAAATGAACAAAAGATATTATAAACGACGTGGACATAACCTTTTCACTTTATTATGCAGATTTGATGTTTGAAGCTGGTATCTATAGCACTTTACCCGTACCGATTAGCAGGTAGGACTAGTAGGGTGCTATTAAACTGATTAACTTCAAAGAGTAAAACGGTTAACTGATAATTTTCTCTTATGTTCTCTTGATTTTGCTTGTACCATGATATGATTAATGCTCATAACGTGTAAAACGGGATTAAATAAAGGGGCGTTTGGCGGCTGAGTATATGCTTACAAAATGTTCCCACAATGCATCAGTGATTTGTCAACCTACAAAACTAAATACAAATTTCACCATTTCCCAATAAATCACTAAACCTCTTCTGTTAGGTAGAGGAACTTGATGAAGTAGTATAGTCTTGGTGTTTAAGTGCAGATTAACAACTTAAACATATTAAACAAAATCCTGTGATTTTTGAGATCGCAATTCAACATCATTTTCCCGTAAATTACTGTCTTGATATACAAGATTTGTAGAAGGGAAGATGATAATGTTACCGGATTCCGAGTCACAAAATGAACACAAACATAATGCACATTAAGCTTAAAAGATCAGTTAAATGGCTCAAAGATACACCAAATAGTAAGTGGTTTAGTGTACAGTTGCGTCGAAAATGTAGTCATGGGTATATAGAATTTAATAAAGTGCAGTGAATTTTAGATAAATTTTTTTTTTTTAATGAGGCTTATTTTCTTCCCTTTTTAGTTCCGTTGTTACGCCCAAGGTACCACGGGATACTCTTTAGTTCTCTAGTAAGCGAGTATCGTACTGACAACACGCAATATTAATGTCCTTATGCATTTGCTAAATTAATACACCGATTTATGTATGCTTATGTGGTTTTGGATGTGTATTTAAGTTGGTAATTAATCAAGCAATTATCAGTAAAGCGTGTGATTACATAGATATTTTGCTGTACATGTTTGTTGACCAGTTGGTAGTAGTTGTAATGCACTGGTTAACAATAATTAGATACCACATCAGCTTGAATATGTTGGAACCGTTATCCTTCCCATTTTTAGCGTACCATACTTGCAATGTTTATATCATACATTCGACAAAATGTTTAAGGATTTTTTTTTAATTGTTTGACTATTTTAGAAACATAATGCACTCTACATTGAAATACATTCAATTTTAATAGTACCAACATTATTAGTCTTGGCTCAGTGCATGGTACAAAAACTGTAGATTATTGCGTACAGTATTAATAATGCTTAATTGGGATGTATTTTGTTTTAATATAAGGTTAAGGCGATTGTGGTTCTGTTTGAAAGGGATCAATGTTTCTTCATCCTATCAACACGGTCAGATTAAACTTCATGTAATGAATCCTTTGATCTTTAATCCTAACTTCATGCCCCATATTGACTGAATCTAATTCAAATGAAAAAAACCAACATAGTTGAAATTTTTTTCTTTGTGTTATATATAACTTCGGAGTATAAAGTACTAATTAAAAGGTAATTTGGATCAATGTTGTGGTTTTTAATCAGTTTAGTTTAATATGCTTTAGATGATTTCAATATTGAAAATAGTTATGCAAAAACAATGACATAAGGGAGGTAAAATCGCGGTTTTGAAAGTGGTTTATTATGCCAGAATTAAAAACAAAATCCAAATATATACACGTGTTTCAATTCGTTCCTTTTTAACAAGTTTAATAACTTTAAAGCAATTTGTAATCAATAATGTTTTGATTAATTGTAAAATGTTGAATTATTTGTTTCATTAAACAAACTGTTTTGGGTTGTGCTTATGCAGACTGTATCAAAAGGATTGTTGTTCATCCGGTATGATTTTGAAATACGGTATATGCCTTTTCCAAACGCACAATTGGATCAACTTTAATTACCAGATCATATTTAAAGCCTGGACATTTCGAGTGAATCTACTAATGGTGAATTGGTGATTCATTTGGAAGGGGCATGCATTTCAAAAATACTAAAAACGACAGGAGAACAATCTTTTTGATATAGCCTGTATGTATAGGTGTTCTATGCATACAAACCTACAATGAAATTTATAGTTTTATAACAATAATCTACAAATTAGATCTTGTGTTGCATCTTTGATGAGGAAGTTTTGTATATCATTTTAAGTAACAATCATTTTGATACAGCTTGTAGATCATGATTTTCAATAAAGTGTACACATACAAAAATGTTATGGATAATTTTATATCCAATAATTATGTTAGTCACTGAATTATGTTTATAAATATTATGTAAGTATGCGCCATTGGCTTGCCTACCAGTTTAAGTATTTTTGGTATTAATGGAATTGTAGATAAATTAGCAATATTTATAATAATGTGATATTTTTTGCTCATACGTTCAAATTAGTCATTACAATTACAGTTATTGGTTGTTCATAATAGCACAATTCTACATTTCAATTAAAAACAATATTCTTTTTATATTAATCTGTTTGGCCAAATAAAACATAGTTGGAGGATTAGGATTGCGCTTTGTATTAATTTTGGCAAGACAGATTATAATATAATTACGTTTAATTAAAATAGTAATAGTATGTATTATTCTGTTGTCAGGACTATACAGTGTTAAAATTTATTTTGTTTTAAGGATAAAAATATGTTCCTCTACGCATGTGCAAGCAAAACTTTACAATATTTATTATTATCACCATCAAAATTTAAATATACTAGTAGTTGGAGGGTCAAAGTTGCTGTAAATAAGAATGTGATTTGTATATATATAAAGAATATGTAATTACACTGGACTATCCTCCTTTAACTTCATCTTTCGTGATACCTTTTTAACGTTACTTCAAAATAAAACTTTGTGAATTTTGTAATATTGTATTTATCATGTTTATTGTATTATTAAACTTACATGAATAAACAAGATTGATCTTGAGAAATACATGTCTTTAAGGTGTGTTTTATTTAAATTTACATAATCGGTTGACTAATATCAAGAGAGCAATTAGTAATTCAAAATAACCTAAATATTTATCTAAACCAAATCGGTTACAAAAATTGCACGAAATAAAGAAATATTATAAGAAAGACATGTGCTAAGATACAGAGAGCAAACAAATTAATGTACCAGTTATTTTACCACTGTATATCCCAAACAAAGACAGATATAAAAAACAGCTAATAACTGCATCTTTTAGCTCGGATTTAAAACCTCATTTCGGTCAAGAAATAACGACATGATGAATGATCCAAAACCCAATTAAGAAGATACAAATTCAAAAGTTGCAGCGTGCTCCATTCTCGAACAAGAGAAATGCATCTTTTGATTTATTTCCTTCCTTGGGGTTTTGATCACCGTTTCTTTAATTCAAGACCTAATTCAACAACCGAGATCTAACATAGGACCTTAAGGGTACCATCAGGTACTGTATTGGCTGCTAGTTTTGATTTTGACATTTTTGGCTTTGTTTTGGATACACAGAGGTTAACATAAGTAGAACCTTAATTCTTTTGCTCTCTGTACAATAACAAGAGGAGACAAAGAGTTTAGAGGACGAGAGCTCAAGGGAGCGATAGTGAAAGACGGAGATGAAGAGACGGGGTGGGATGGGAGGGAAACATTATAGAGAAAGAAAGTGAAACAGGGGCGTAGCCAGCTTTCTTGGTCAGGAAAAAAAAAAAAATTCAGGGGCACAGCTGACAAAAATTGCAGTTGCAACATGAAATTGTTGTTTTTAGAGAGACTGTACATGTTTTCGAGCTTCCAAAAAAGGCTTTATTAGGGCGATATGCGCGCGTAGCGCGCCAAAAAATTTGAATTTGACACTATTTTTGCCCATCATCGAGACGAAAATTGCTTTATTGTGACAATGTGCGCGCAGCGCGCAAAAGTTTTGTATTTTACACTATTTGGGCCCATGATCGGGGTGAATTTTGATGCAAAAGGGCTCCTTGCCCTTTTCTTTTCCTTTGCCCTTTGGTCAGAGGGGCACTTTTTTCTTTCATTTTTTGTCAGGGGGGGCAGTCTGCCCCCCTGCCCCCCGCTGGCTACGCTACTGAAGTGAGACACAAACACAGAAACGGGGAGAGAAATATTTGTAATTCAAAAGAACGAAAGCACAAAAACATGGCTTATTTTTAAAGAAAAATGATTATATTGGGCACCAACCAAATTTCCCTAAGTGCTTTTCACCTTTAACCATTGCTTAACATGAAATAGACTATCAATATAATAGGATGCGATAAACCAGCCAAACCAAAACCACCCACTTTTACTATCCGGCTCTACAATGAAGATGTACAAGCAATTATCTAATGTCCTACCATTCATTGCCATTTATATGATTGAACACAACGCATTCCCACATTACATAAAAGCGATTTCTCGATGATTTGGTTTTCAACAATTGACATGACTTAATCATCGTGTCTTTAATTACTCGTGGGAACTTATAATCATCAAATCAATTTGAAGATAGTTTATTCAAGATGCGTAATTGTCCGTAAAATTGATTAAGCGATTCCTTGTTCTTGGTAAAGTGATTTCTGTAATTTTTGCTCTCAAGACAGGACACGTCTGGTGGTTGGATATCAATGAAGATTGACAGATTCCTGTCGTCATCTCTTTCAAATACTCAGTTTTCATTTATTAGTTATTTTAACCACTTTCGAAACCGCCATTCGTTGATTAAATATAGTTTGCAGTTACATCTTTGTCTCTCTATAATATGGTTTGATCTTTGTATTTCTTTTTTACTAATTACAATTCAAACAAACTGGTAGAATGAAAAATCATATCAATATTTCGTGTAGCCACATTGAGCATACTGATCTGTAACTGAGTCTACTTTCGTGGTATTCCTGGTACGGAAAACGCACTTTGCCATCACAGTTGTGTGTACAATATTCATAAAATCGATATCGTCAAAGCAATGTCATTGGTACATATCTGCTCTCCTAACTTATGATACACAGTAGGGGCATAGCTACCAGTAACTACTGCATGTTACTGTGAATGCAAGCTGACTTGAAAATATATCTTCCAAAACAGACTAGTATAGCTTTTTTTACTCGTATACTGTTTTTGTACTTTGGAAAGAAACTGATTAAAAACACTCAACTTAAAAATAAAAGGGCAGTATTTGCCAAGACACTAATCTTCAGATACAGCGTTCTTACTTAGGATGGCAAGTTTTCTACAAGGGTTGGTTTAGCGGAAAGCATGCTTTGTAACAATTGACATTGTCAATAAAGTATAATCAATGACTTTAAAACATTTAAAAGTCAGCCAATTATCCGTTTGTCGCCTTCATGTATTGGCATTGTTTTAGCTAGAGTTTATCAAAACAAAACTAATAATGTCAGCATAACGCGCCAATGCACAACCCATGGAGTGGGAACATTAATGTGGGTTATACGTGTCCTCACAAAAGCAGGAGTTATGAATTCAGTTTATTAAGTTGGCTCCCAACCACGCTATGTTCTGTATTTCGTGGGAAATAGGCTATACCTTTATTAAAAATTAGCAAGAATTATTAAAATCGTGTTTCGTGACCTCCAAAAGAATATGAAATATTTAATAATTATTTAGGTTAAAAACCGAATATCTGCATTAACACAGAAAGCGTGCGAACTAAATTTCGATCCTTTATTTCTTTTGTTGTATTATTTTCTTTTTGTCTGTTATTTTGAGAATCTCGCTAACTTGGTATTGAAATGCTTGCAATGTACCATCACCCACCAATCACATCTCGTGCGTTGGCAACTGGTGGTTGTGATATGCATTGGCGTCAATCCAGGAGGTCAGGGGTGACCGTCCCCTCCACATTTTGGGATGGGGACACAATATCAAATCCCCTCCACACGTTTCGGTAAATACTTTCCTGATCTAAGTAGGCTTATTGTAAAAATACAGGCAATATTTATGAAAACGTTCACACAATTCGACAGCTTTGAAAAGTCCCAGTATACACTGGGTCGATGAACGGCGCGGTGAGATCCCCTTTTACTTACGAGAAGAGTGTGACGTCTATTGTTAATGCTGATATTTTCATGTAGGAAGAACATGATAGAATGGCGATTGGAATTAAAACAATGCAATGCATGAACGCCCTATACTCTCAAAGAGAAAAAGATCACCGCAAGAACACATGTGGTCACTAATGTTTCTGGTACCATTGTTACCCGCAGATATTTTCTGCAGGTGACAATGGTTCACATTGTCACTCTATAACCCTAACCCTAACCCTAACCCTAACCCTAACCTTAACCCTAACCCTAACCCTTACCCTAACCCTAACCCTAACCCTAACCCTAACCCTAACCCTAACCCTAATGTAATGTGTGCAATACCTTGGCATGAGTCTAATCATGTCAGTCTGAGGTGGCCTCTTCAAGTTTTCGTTTAAGTTTTCATTTTGGTTTCGGTTTTTTGTTGCTGTGAATAAGCTTTCGCCAGCAGCTGTTATGCACCCTTGTCCCATGTCCTTTTCATTTACCAAAAACTTGACGAAAGTATTCTTAAAGATGGCTTAACATACTTTAAGACAATAGTTAATGCATTTGTATTAAAATTATATGTTATGTCGGCTATAAAATTAATATTCTGATGAAGCATTATACTATTGTTTATGCCTCACGATCACATCCAACCAAACACCTGTAGTATTCAGATCAGCATAATCTTATACCTTGAAGTGTTACAAAGATGTTATTCTTTATATTAGAAAATATCATTTTTCTGTTTTTTGCTTAAAAGCCTCAGTAGCACGCAACACGTCTTATATTGAAGGACATCGATACGTGAGGAGAGACGATTAAATTGGAGTTGTGTCTTCCCAGATCCTTCGATCTCTTCGCAAGTCGTCCGCTTCTGATGCACGCGTGTGTAACTCGAACCTCATTTTAGGAACCTCGTGGTGACGAAGGCATGGGTAATGAAATTAGCTTAACTCGCGCAGAGTAAGCTCATATTAGATTAGACTCTTTTCCAAAAAAGATAATCGATTTAATTCTTTCTTTCTCGCATGGGCTCGCCTATTATGCTCCCTGATAACATGAAAACGATCGAGTCAGTGAAAGGGTGGAACACTTAATTTGGACAAATTTTCTTTTTCATGAGTAATTGGTGGAAATGAATCTACTTTAGGAGGGGGTGATGTGCAGCACTTTTGGGTAAAGCACTGCTTTGGCTTCAGACATCCTATTTGAAACGAAAGCACGTCTACTTCTGATGGAATCTATCAAAGTTAAGTACTGAACTAGTCGGCTGTGAATTGGTTAAATGAATTTGATTGGTTATTGGACAAAAGAGGTAAGGAAGCGTTAACGGTGGGGTTATCTTTTAAACTGAGATGCCAATGGTGGTTTTATCTTATAAAATCAAATGGTTACAGGCTATATGAAAGTTATGATCAGAAAAGTTGTGAGAAATTATACTTATAGCAAATGAAAAGTGATTTGGGTGAATCATTATTTACGGGGGGAATTCGTGCTAAAATCAAGTTCGCAAAGCAGACGATTTGCGGAAAACCGCGGGAAATCAACGAGGGTTGATACATTAATATGATCCGTGTTGTGTTTGCTATAGAAGAAATGCAAAGCACTACAACGCTCACTTCAGTGTTCCAAAGTGTTGATTCAATTAGCTAATTATATTAAGACCGTCGTCTTTTTAGCTCATCGCCTGGGCTAAATTACAGATAAAATATGCAATGCAGTGAGTGTGGTTCTTTTTTAGTCAAATAATAAGCACCAATTTTGGTGCTCTTCTGTACGATACAATTATAACCGCGGGCGGCCCAAACACTTTACTATGATCATTAAAATTCAGTCAACCTATGTATGACAGCCATCATGATGATCATTATTGAAGATTTACTAACACCAATAAATGCAGTGACCCTAGGCCCTGTGAACATTTAATGTAATAATACCGCTGGTTTTCATTGTTGGTAGAATGTCTATTTAAGGACCCCCGAATAGGGCTTTTAGTATAGCAATTGAATTGTTTATCAATTTAAACGGTGCATATTGAATAACGAAATTCTTTATTGATAAACTACATAATATTATATTTGTTATCATTGGTGTTGCTAACAAGTACATGCGTCAATTTATTTGGGTGCAACACCTGATACGGATGGAAGGCGATTCGAAGACTGGTAGGCTACTCTTTTGTGGACGTTGAAGGTGATCAGTAAAATGTTGTCCTGAAAAGCACAAAGGAATAATGATGAGTATTTTAAATGACGCAGTTCTACATTTATTTAAGTTACCATTCTGAATAATTACATGAACCTGTTAAGAATGAAACATGTTGGGAAACAAAAATATGAAGAAGCTGCTAAGTTATTATGTAGGATATTCTTATAACCTTTTGTATTGTGCAGTGGCTTACTTACTTAACAATAACAGATAATAAAACAATATGAAATTTTATCGACACCTGCATGGCTGTTGAATGTTGGACAAAATTCTTCACTCAAGAGGTTCGTGATGTGGAGAGAGCACGCTGCTATCATCTTTGTGGTACTATAGATTGCTTTGTAGTTGCAAATTGTTGATCATCATCTTCATCAGCACCATTATAACGATGAGGGGATACTAATGAATATAATTTGTTGCAGGAAATAGAACTGCAACTGACAAATCTCAAGTATAAAAAATAGAATTCCTTTGTTTCTTGTTGTATGAGTAATAATCGATTGTCTAAAAACTTTTATCGATTTGTATTTATTCTATCAAAGAATAGTGATAAAAAAAATAAAGTAATTAATTATTTTGGTGAATTCGATTCTTCACGCACTTGTTGACAAACCGAACCTCACATGAACAAAAGAAATATGACCACTCAAACTTTCTTAAAGAAACAATTCAGAATCGTCCGCGTGACAGTTTACCCCGAGTTTACCAGATCTCTCTCTCTCTCTCTCTCTCTCTCTCTCTAGTCAAGCTGTTGGGACCGTTATATAGACACTAGCACTGACCATCGTAAAGATAATCGGTATTAATTTCACCATATTTACAAATCAAATTTATTAAATTAATCACTTTCTTTAAATCTAGACAGTTAGCATCAGCTAGCAATAACTACAGCAGATGGACTGCAGCATTTTGCGTCTCTATACCAACGAGCGTTAAATATGATCTATATTGTGTATTTTCTTGAGACATCGCGCTGCTTTGCAAAATGTCTACTTTTCTTCTTTTCTTTCTTTTCTTTTTTTTTTTTGTGTGATGAAGAACGTCGAAGTCAATGTAACATATATTTGCACTTAATTGAGTCATAATAGTGATTAAAATTTAAGAAAATGTGCAGCATTTTCTCTGAGAACAAGATGTCGTCTGCCATTAAAGAAAGGACACACGACTGTAAAAGGATAATAATATGTCTTGTGCCACTGGTCAATGGGCAGCGCAACTGACCAACGTAGATTACCCGGGTAAGTGCCCAAGGGGACCAGTGGTCATTGAATGCAACACCAACTCACCATTTATGGTATACAAGTCAAAAAGCTAGTCCTAACAAAAGCATTGGATAATAGATGTAAAGAATATCTGGATAAATACCCTCAGAATTGATTAAAATCCGTTTAACTACTTAAGTGGCACTCACCAAGGAAATAATTTGGGAACAAAAAACGAATTATTATTCTTTACGGTATAATTTCTTTCAATATTACTTAACATCAGATTCGTCAAAGAACCGTGTGACTAAAATCTGTTTGGATTGAAGATTTAAATAAGCCAATCTGAAGAGAGATCTGGGGAAATCCTCTTAAAGTTTTATGAAGGCAGGTTCAAGGTGGTAATCTGTTTCTTTGATTTCTTATTTTGATTACTTGTTTTGCCATCGATCATTCATTCATTTGGATAAACCAAACACTTTCTGTTTTGATGTTTATTGCTTCAACATTTTCAAACTTTTATGTATTTGCGCAAATACTGATATATGTTAATAAGATAGATGGTGCCAACTGATTTTTTTCTCTTATCATTGCATTGTATTAATGTACCTAATGTTGATCCAGAAATCTTCATTTTAATGATATGGTGCTGATGAAGGTGATGATCAACAATGTGCAACTACATAGCAATCTGTTTTTACTACAAAGATGATAGCAGCGTGCTTTTTCCACATCACGAACCTCTTGAGTGAAGAATTTTGTCCAACATTCAACAGCCATGCAGGTGTCGATAAAATTTTACATTGTTTATCTTTTTAATAAGTTAGCCACTGCACAATACAAAAGGTTATAAGAATATCCTACATAATAACTTAGCAGCTTCTCCATATTTTTGTTTCCCAACATGTTTCATTTTTAAGGGGGTACTACACCCATTGTATTTTTATGCGGTTTTTTGCATTTTGTGAAGAAATGGGAAAACAAAATTGGACAAAGTGGTATGCAAAATGAAGGGGCAAACCTTCTCGTTCTGTTGATGGCATCGGTAGGCCCTATCAATGTAGCTTTTATACTTTTAAAGGTAGAAGCCAAAAAGAGGTACATCAGTCATGTACCTCTTTTTGGCTTCTAGCTTTAAAAGCATGTAAGCTACATTGATACCGATGCCACCAATAGAACGAGAAGATTTGCCCCTTCATTTTGCATATCATTTTGTCCAATTTTTCTAAAAAAAAAAAACGCCCTAAAAAATGCAATGGGTGGTGTATGTAATTACTCGGAATAGTCAACATAACTTTGATAAATGCATGTACGTATAGTACTGCGTCATTTGAATGTGAATATTTAGTACAAAAGATACTGGTAATAGGAAGAAATCATTTGAGAACAAACAAATTAATTGAGATTAATTTATTATACTTTATGGTATTATTTCTTTCAATATTACTTAACATCAGTTCCGTCAAAGAACCGTGTGACTAAAATCTGTTTGGATTGAAGATTTAAATAAGCCAATCTGAAGAGAGATCTGGAGAAAATCCTATTAAAGATTTATGAAGGCAGGTTCAAGTTGGTAATCTGTCTTTGATTTCTTAACTTATTTTGATTACTTGTTTGCCGTCGATCATTCATTCATTTACACATGCTTGAATTCATGGATGAATCAAATACTTTCTGTTCTGATGTTTATCACTGTTTATCATGTTTATTGCTTCAACATTTTCAGTTTTTTATTAGTATTTGGACTAATATAAAGATGTGCGATCTTATTTTCTTACCCTTACATTTTATTAATATCCATTTTCATCTTGATTATGAAATCTCATATTAATGATAATGGTGTTGATGAAGATGATTTTTTTCAATGTGTATCAACATTATACCAGTGTGCTCTTTGCCACAAAGATGATAGCAGCGTGCTTTTCTCACATCACACACCACCTGTTTGACGATTGTTGGCTAGCACCCATGTGACGATAACATTTCATTATTAAGAAGAAGAAGGAGAAGGAGAAGGAGAAGAAGAGGAAGAGGAAGAGGAAGAGGAAGAGGAAGAAGAAGAAGAAGAAGAAGAATAGGAAGAAGAAGAAGAAGAAGAATAGGAAGAAGAAGAAGAAGAAGAATAGGAAGAAGAAGAAGAAGAAGAAGAAGAAGAAGAAGGAAGAAGAGGAGGAGAATAGGAAGAAGAAGAGGAGAAGGAAGAAGAGGTGATAATGATAATGGTGTTGATGAAGGTGATTATTTACTGTGCAACAACATAACAGTGTGCTCACACACAGAAGAAGAAGAAGAAGAAGAAGAAGAAGAAGAAGAAGAAGAAGAAGAGAAAGAAGAATAAGAAGAAGAAGAAGAAGAAGAAGAAGAAGAAGAAGAAGAAGAAGAAGAAGAAGAAGAAGAAGAAGAAGAAGAAGAAGAAGAAGAAGAAGAAGAAGAAGAAGAAGAAGAAGAAGAAGAAGAAGAAGAAGAAGAAGAAGAAGAAGGAGAAGAAGACGAGGAAGAAGAAGAAGAAAATATTCTTATTATTAACATACATACACATATATACCGTAGAAACCCGTCTACAAGGAATAGTCGCGACTGTGATGATAGAAAATTTCACGCTAGCGCCCTCCACAATATTATATCATTATGGAATTTGAGCAAATCATTTACCGACACAAGCAGGTATACAATGTATTATTTTATCTTTATTTCGTATCTCACGAGCATAGCTCACTTGGCAAGGCATAAGACTTTGGTTCTTTAGATCGGAAGATGGTGAGTTCGAGCCTCATCACGGTCACACAAACTTTTATAAACAAAATATTGTTCAAACTTTTCATTTATATTTTCTTGCATTTTCTAAAGACTCCTTTCGTGATCATTTTTTTTTCATATTTAGTTTAATTTATTCTATTGTTTTTCTTTTATTGTTTCTTTTCTTTGTTTTCTTTGTCTTTTTTCTTGTTTAATTTTATTTTTTCTTTATTTTTCTTTGATTCATATAATATTGGCAGGATAAGGAGAGGAGGGAACTAAAGACCCATTCAGTGATTTGCTCATCCGGATGATCGTAAAAATCATCAAAATTCACCTTTGTCATTGTCATAGATGTGGTAACATAGCCTGCTAGTGGTTCAGCAGAAAACCGTGTATTTAAGACAAAAATAATGCATGTACGTGAATCTGTAATTTAATTTTTTTAAACACTTTCGCTAGGATCACTGAATGGGACTTTAATGGGATACTTGGTCATATTATTCATTCAACACTGTTGGTCGGACCTCTCATCTCTCCACATCGATTGTGACCTATAATCCCCGACATTGCCCTTATGAACTCACATCCTCCTGTTTTATTCCAATACGCTGGCGAAGTTACGTAATAATCGGATTAACTACCATGATAGCAATAGGTGAAAACAATTTTTGAATATACCACGCTACACTGATACGTTCAGGCGGTACCTCTTCATTGAACAATATCATGCTGCACCTGTAAGATTAGTATCTTTGAAAAGACCAGTATTGTATTCAATCTATGATTGCAGACAGGTGATAAGTCTAACCTGCTTGTAGCGCAGCGCGATATGTTCAAAATTGTTTTCACCTATTGCTATGGTAATTAATCCGATTAATTACGTAACTTCGCCAGCGTATACGCTGGCGAAGTTACGTAATAATCGGATAAACTACCATAGCAATAGGTGAAAACAATTTTTGAATATACCGCGCTACACTGATACTTTCACGCGGTACCTCTGCATTTAACCAGTCATGCTGATCACTTGCACCTGTAAGATTAGTATCTTTGAAAAGACCAGTATTGTGTTCAATCTATGATTGCAGACATACACAGGTGATTAGTTCAATCTGCTTGTAGTGCAGCGCGATATGTTCAAAATTGTTTTCACCTATTGCTATGGTAGTTAATCGGATTTATTACGTAACTTCGCCAGCGTATAATGGCCGAATAAATTCTGGCCATCACTTGGCTTGTTGGATTCGTCTATACTACAATTCGCTGTCGAAGTGACGTAATAATCGCAATAACTACCATCAAGCAGATTGCACTAATCACCCGCGCGCGTATGTCACCAAATATAGATTGAATACCACTCTTTTCATAAGTACTAATCTTACATGGCGAGTGATTAGCATTTCTTTGACAACTATGGTTCAATGCATAGGTGCCATGTGAACGATGAAGTGCAGGGCTAGATATTCGAAATTGTATTCATCAATTGCTATGGTAGTTAATCCGATTAATTACGTCACATCGACAGCGAATAGCCTATGAGTCCAATGGGTTCAAGTGGAACAAAAAATAGTGTATGTCCATTGCTATGGTAATTAATCATGTTAGTGTTTACATCACTACTTCGGTGAAGACAAGAGAAGTGTGCCTTCTCTACCAACGCCTGTGATATAACAGGTGCAAGCGAAACAAACTTGAATGACCAGAATAGTTTCCTTTGTTAGATGAATTGATTGAAGTTTTTGAAGACACTCTATTCTTGATGGGACAATAGATTCAAATATGGAATAATTATTATTCCTCATCTATTTTTTTATATTAAAAAACTGCAATTGTGGCAACAGAACAATATTTATTTTGATTTCATCACAAGTCTTTCATTCTGGCGAGGGGTAGAAGATGCATATATTAAGTTCGTAAAAAGGACCAAGAGTAATAACTAAATTGAACACCCCTGCAGTAAGTTGGAACAGGTTCTTGTATACAACATTAAAATGCTTAGATTAGATTTGCTTCATATATTTTCCAGCACGATGAAAGTGTTCTTGTGCGGGCTTCTTGCGGTCGGAATGCGTCATTATGGCAACAGCGGGCTAGTCGTAGGGAAGGTTACTACCTTCGCAGGGATAGGGACAACCCCACGATGAGAACGCAGTTGCCATTGTCGACCGTTCTGGCCGCAAGAAAGCTAGTCTAAAGAGACGCGGCCACGGTGGTGGCCGGTCTTTTGATGACACACTTATACACATAAGTAGAAACAAAATCGTGCTTAAGCCAAAAACGCACCCTACCTACCATTCCTCAAGAATTGGGATGGCACAAAGGTGCAACATAGGTTTTTATTGCAAAGACGAGGACAGACAAGTAGTTACAACACATCTGTCTAACCGTGGGTTTCGCTATTATTTAGAATAAATGCTTTTACTAGTTTCTATAAAACCACAAAAATTACTATAAAAAACCTAAAAAACAAACAAAAAAAACACCTAAAATTAAAAGTAGAAAGGTAGATTTGAAGAAAGATAAAAAGAACATGTCAAAAAGTTAAAATTAAACGAGAATGAAAAAACGGAACCGGTGCCCGGACCATGCTCTCTTCAGTTCCAAAGTCTGACGCTCTATCAATTGAGCTATACGATCCTGATATACGAAACAGTCGTTATTATGTCAATACAATTGATTAGTGTTACAACATACTTAGATGGAATGCATAGCCACCCAGTGCCAGTATATATTTGCTCAAACTCCAAATACAAAAAGCAACCAATTTTATTGAGGGCGTTTCGTAGGTATATCCTTATAGACGGGTTTCTACGGTACATACAGATATTTACAAAGCGCCTTAAAAATGTATCAAAGCGCTGAACAGGTTGAGAAAGAATGAAAAAAAAAGAAGCACATGCAGAAGGAACAAGAAAGGTGAGTTTTCAGTTTCTTTTTATTGTTATTTTAAAAGGGGTTAAAATGTAAACATGGTTAATTCTAGTCAATATGTTACATTAAGGTTACTAACCCTAACCCTAAACCTAACCCTAAACCATATAGGGTTTAGGGTTAGCCCTAACCCCTAACACTAATCCTAAACCCTAATCTTAATGTTTACTCTTTTTGTTTTGTTTTTACTTTTTACCCCATAATTACCCTCATTCTTCAGGCCCTGCCCTCTTTCGGGGGCTAATTTACAGTTTAAGCTTGTTGGATATCCATATTTCGCTGTTAGTGATTCTTTGTAGCCCTGCGGGGCAAACTAGTTGGATATCCATATTTCGTTGTTAGTGGTTCATTTTTAACGTTATATTGTTAGAATGAAATTCTGCAAAACATCAAGGTGATATTTTTCAATAATTGATTAGATAATGGAATTCGGTCTTTTTGGCTGCCTCGACCAACAATACTTAGTCAACCCTTACGAGAGTACTTTGTAGCAGTATTGTGGTACATACACCAAATTTCAGCACATTTTGTACAACATACAACATCAGTGATCATGTTGTCGATGTTAAAATTTAACACCCAACATAATTTTATCCATGCAAATTAAATCTTGCGCTATATTTACTTACTTACATTAATATTATTATGTATTATATTAAAAATAAAAATTTCGATGAAACACTTTACTCTGTATTGATACATAATAACCCATTCAAAAGGGTAAATAAAATGACGCGAACATTAATCAATTAAACAATATCATAATTGCATAAACCGCGATCCATACGTCATTTACCAACGGATAGCAGTTTCGAACGGAGCGATTTACGAACACAGCAATTTAATAACGTAACATTTGTTCTATTATTAATATTAACATTTTTCTATAACTAGTTTTGTTGCGCTGACTATGAAGTCAATAATATTGCGCACTTGGATGAATAGATTGAAGAACAAAATCATGTGAAAACATTGCAATGTTTTTTCTCACAGTCAAAAAGCAATACAGGTCAGGTATTGTTGAATTCTGATGTTTTACCGTTATTCAGTCTTGCATTATGTATACGCAAAGGCATCAAACAATGTCAGCCTTTTTTCTATTAACTAAAATGAGTCTTTGCAACAAAAATCTATAAAAAACATGTATCAAATGCACTTTTGAATGATTTTAACCTTTCTATATGTTCCTGTTAAACCAAGCTAAAACTGATATGATCGTTTAGTACCAGAATGTAATATGAATAATGTACAAGCACTAAAAGCCAAGTTTTAAAACTTTTGACTAATCAATTTGATTGTTAATGCTCAATACCGTAAGATATTGGTGCATGAAGCAAGACATTGTACTTGACAATATATATACATTCAGCTTGGTCATTGTAATTCTTAATAACAATTAATCGCAAATGTAAACGGTATGTCTATTTTTAAAGGGTATTCATTTCGATTTTGATGTTAAACAAACAGACAGGTGGCCCAGCTGCTAAGAGATCAGTCTCAAGATCACAAGGTTGTGGGTTCGACTCATATGTATCTTTGGTCAATGCACCTTCAAATTCTTGCGTGCTTCTGTTCACCCAGGTGTACAATGGGGAGCTATTGGAAACCAACTGATGTGATATATCCTAGTGGGTTGCGGGTTCGACTCATATGTGTCTTTGGTCAATGCACCTTTAAATTCTTGCTTGCTTCACTTCACCCAGGTGTACAATGGGGAGCTGTTGGAAACCAAATGATGTGATATATCCTAGTGGCAGCGGAATAAATGTAAAGCGTTTGGAATTAGGCTACTGCTAGTTAGTTAATTAGTTAGTTAGTTAGTTAGTTAGTTAATTAATTAGTTAATTAGATAGTTAGTTAGTTAGTTAGTTAGTTAGTTAGTTAGTTAGTTAGTTAGTTAGTTAGTTAGTTAGTTAGTTAGTTAGTTAGTTAGTTAGTTAGTTAGTTAGTTAGTTAGTTAGTTAGTTAGTTAGTTAGTTAGTTAGTTAGTATAGCTTGACCAACCTCCAACATATCGTTTCGGAGTTATAAGGCCAAGGCAACAAGATAAATTTGAAGAGCCACAGGGTCTGACGTTTTTAATTTTGACCCCTGTATAAACTTTAATCATGGATATCTCGAATGGCACAGGGATGACAATTTTACACTCCTCAAAATAAATATGATTTTGTACCACCCGTATTACCATAGTTCACAAATAAAAAACACTCAACCTAGCAAAACCCCGGGAGCAAAACCAACATACCTTGGTCTACCCCAGACTACTAGGATTTGAACCGGAACACTCTGCATAAGAATCCAAAATTGGAAGTTGTTTGACATCACTTGTCTTAAACAAAGTTTTTCTAGTTCTCTTTTGTAATGCAATAAAACTATTGAGGTAGAATAGCTTTGAATTAAACAGAAACCCACCTACCTGCTTTACAGAAAATCATTAATCTACTAATATATTGAAGTCAAATTTTGCTTTATGATATCATCTTGCACGCCGCTCGAATTCTTGTAAGTAAAGATAAGAACAGTATAATTATGTATCACGATGTTCATTAAATTAATAGGGCACCAATAAAAACTCATGCTTCTCTGAACATTGTGAAAAAAGTGCATTCTGGCATCACATAACGCCCATTCATGCCTGGTTTTCTCCTTTTTTTAATGTACCGGTCACCTAATAACCCATCGCCATGTTCCTTTCTTGATGACTCAAATTTCATAATAATTATCCCTTCAACTAAATGCTTTGGAACTCAATCAAGTATGATTATACCAACAAACAGTTTCTAAAACAAATCGATTCTAAATCATTACCGACATATGTACCATAATGTCGTGCTCTCGTATCTCAAATTTGATTAGTACACACGCTTATGCCTTTCTTTGCCTTTTGTCCCCTGAATAGTAAGAATAATAGGCAACTTGCACCCCTTTGATATGATGAGAACACTTAACTTAATTTTCGCGCCATTTTCAATCATTCTTAGCAAAAGTGCAGAAGTAGGTCGGAGATATTAAATTAAGTACCTCAGGGAGCGAGCATGGCCACAGGAAGATTTTGTATCTACCGATGGCTTTTACAAAATAACTAGCTCCCTATTATCTCGTCATCAATTATGTGCTTTTAATTCACTGACCATTTAAGTGATTTTGCGCAATCCATAGAATAGTATTTTAAGTTGATATAAATTTCAATTGTTTTTTTGAATAATACAAAGTAAGAAAGTTTATTTCTAGGCCAAGGTCAGATGCTTTTAAAGAAAATTAGGGATTGGTCATTTAATTAGGAAACCAATTCCTACCAATTGCTTGTAATTAAGGTAGAGATAAAAAGGGAGAGCGCTTCCGTTTTTAGTGACCATACAATGATTTATCTATATTCCGGCCAAGCTTTATTGAGTTTTAATCGGCGGTGTTTTTTCGTTGTTTTTAAAGTTGGCAGCCACATGCATTAAATAATAATTGTGTCCAACTATCTATACCATGCACTACTATTGATTCCAGAAAAACACAGCACTATTTTTTTGGAATTAAAATAAATGTTAGCTTGTTTTGCCAAATAAAGCATGGCTAAATCCTAATCCCTTAGTTAGTTCTAACTGGTAATAAAAGTCAAATTTATTGCAACGTGAGAGAAAATGGGCAAATATCATGCAATTTTACATGTTTTCTTACAATTGTAATCCCAAAATTCTAAGTTTTGGCGCAATTCTTGTCACAAGTCTATGCATTTAAAAATCTTAAATATAGGCTAAGAGTTGGCTCATAATTTATATTTTATATTATTTGATAATTGGTTATAGATTAGAATTTAAAAAAATAATCAATGCGACAGGCAAAACTGCTACGCACTTAGCGTGTATTTTACGGTCTATCGCGTAGTCGCGAAGGCACGCAACGCTCAATCGCGTATACGTGAAGGAACCCAACGCCTGCGTGATTGTTGCAATCGAACAATCGGCCCTCATGAATATGCGAGAATTCACAGCATGATACAATGCACGGGGACTTTGACTGTTGATACATGGCTATGATGGCTATAAGTCGGGCGCATCACATACTGGTCTATCTCGAAAAACACGCATTTCAAGAAAATCGCAATTGAAAATCGTTGTATTAAGTTTAGCTTTCTATAATTTAATTAGACTATGGATTTTCATGAAAGTGATTTGAAGTTAAAGCATATACTTAACAAATTTATTCAAGTGGAATCATGAATTATATTTACGTATGCAATATTGTTTAATACGACACTAAAGTTGTAGTTCTGTATGTGAAATACTTAATTTCCCGATATCGTATTTAAAGTGCATTTCATACTGGTCTATCTCGAGATAGACCAGTATGTGATGCGTCAAAAGTCATGTCACCGTTCGCGAAATCGAGATAGTCCCCATGATAGACCAGTATGTGATGAACATTCACATGGGATAGACCGAGATAGAACAGTATGCATCGTATCTTTCTCTGTATGACTGAAAACGCAATAAATTGTCAAAGACAACATGTTTTTTATATGATTTTGGTCAAGTTAGGCAAATTGATTAGCGATTGTTGATGTAATAATATACATTGATGTCTATAAAAACGCCGAAACGCTTGAATGAAGGGCCTAGCCGTTTTAGCCGTTTAATTTACATCAAACACTGTAAACACTGTAATAATTCGCACACGCATTTTCTTTAATAAATAACATTTTTAATGATTTTATTCATCAAGTGCAATTCAAAAACGTCTCTTTCCATCTATTTTACATCCTTAAATTACTTTGTACCTTATATTAACTAATATGATACAGAAAATTCAAATATTATATAATGTGAATATTCATAAGTTCATCAAATTTATTTTTATTCCACCAACATGTTGTTAATATTCACAAAAATCACGTTCATCAAAATTCATCATCATTGCAGCAAGGTAATTTTCATATTCATAAATTCATCAAATTTATTATTATCAGCAACATATTGTTGATGTCCACAAGTTCATCAAAATTCATCACCATTGCATCAAGATGGTTTTCATATTCATAAGTTCATCAAATTTATCAATATTTCATTCAAATATTGTTGATATTCATAAGTTCATCAAAATTTTAGCAACATATTGTTAATATCCATCATAAGTTCAAACTCATCATTTCATCAACATTACTGATTAATATTGTTGATATTCATAAAATTCATCAAAATTCATTACGTATCATTTCATCAACATATTGTTGCTATTAATAAGTTCATCAAATCTATTATCATTTCATCAACATTAAGCATTAATGTTATACATGACTATAGGCTTAGGTCTACTGTATTAGCAGTGACTCTCCATAACATTAATGGTAAGAATGAACCATTTTCAATTTGGCCCATTATGCACCCCCCCAAAAAAAAAAAAGAAGAATAACAAGAACACGCTACTATGTTGACCAAATGCATGCGGTCATTATTTACCCTGTAATTTCTTAGCCTATACAGGAGAGTATTCAAGTCTGATAGAAATTAATGTGTCCTCACACTGAGCACTATTCCATCCTCTACGGTATGTGCTCATAAGAATACTTATAAAATAAGAAATCAAACATTTGGGAGTTTTTAATTACATTATATTACAGATTAAAAATTACATTATATTACATATTATTTTTCATCACCTCTGTAAATAGTGGCTAAAAAGTTAATTTCAGTCCTCTGTAAAAGATATCCCATAATTCCCAATAATAAAGACCACTTTCATAAATCTAATAATCATTAATGCATACAAACCACTGCCATACAAACTGACGTATGTCCATGATTTACTTTTATACAGGTAGCATCAACATTAAATGACTTAACGGGAACTTTAACATTTTTGGTCAAGTTAATTCAGCTGTGAAGTATAGTCCACGCTTTCATGGCCTGTCGTGGCACATTTGTTGCTTCATTCCTCATGAGCTTTCATGGGGTAGGTTGGTATAAAATGACACATGGTCGGGATGGCGGATGAGTGGCCTCTTACCTTTAGTTAACTTCATCAGGTCGTCATACTTGGCCTTTGCTAGCCTCGGTACTCCCTTCTTTTCCCCGTATGCTCTCGTTGGAGCGGCTAGCTGTGAGACACTTCTTCGCCGATGATTGGATTTGGTCCTTACCCTTGAGGTGAGCGTAATGGGCTGGAAATCGTCATGATGAGACATCTTGAGATGTAATTTATCAGGCGTGGTCTTACTTACCTTTACAGCCATGAATTCGTTCCACGCTACGGGTGTTCCTTGGTCCGTGTCCTTGATGCGGCTGCTGCCCTGACCAAATACATCATCCTGACAACTCCTTCCAGTCCAGGATGTCTTCACACACTACTTCTCTTACCTGGTAAGGGGCATGTGGTGGTTTCCTGGCAAGATGAAATGCTGTTGTAAGTTGGGATGGCAGGAATACTTCCGGTAGCTTGTTTAACCCTTGTTCTATTGCTGAATGCATGCTATCCCCTTCATTTTGACCGTGATTGGTTTCGAAGTAGTGTATGGAAACATCTTGGACTGTTTTTGAATTCTGTATGAAATAAAGTAACATGGACGGAACGATTGTGTTTTTATTCTGACCTGGACATCCGTCACAGAACACTGTTACCTCTTCAGCCTTCTCCGCATCTTTGTCTTGCAAGAAAGAAAACAGAGCTGTTGCTATTTCATTGGTTCCTCTTTTGGTCGCCCCCTCATGTGACAAGAAGCAAAATCCCTCTCTGGACGCAAGGTCATAAATTGTGAAATTGTAACAGCTAAGTCTTCGTTTATAAAAGAGCTCTGATCTTTCACTTTTTGGCAAATAAATTACCTGTTGCAGATCGAAGCAGGCAGAAATACTCTTTTTGTTTTTCAATGAGTTCTCCTTTGCACGGTCCTTCAGCTGCCTTACCTTCTCTTTCTCCGCAATGTGACGGTTGTACTCTTCGTCTATGGGGTCTTTCTGTTTAGGATCTATAGACAAGCAAAGGGCGCACTGGTCTTTCTTAGGCTTATGGAAACCCAGTTTCATAGACCTAAACACTTTCCTGTAAAGGCTCAAAGAAACGGTACAGGTAGGGTGTTCTTGTTTTAATATTGCATGCATTCTGTTGATATTCAGCTCTGGGGACAAGTATTGTATTTGAGTCGACGCTCTACAAAATGGCTTTCTACCTTTGGGAATCTCTTGATGTGGTCTACTATCATACCTTTTGAGATTCTATCTTGATCTCTCTTTCTTCTTCCACCCCTGTTATCTGTCTGGATTACACCATTGTTTGATGTCTTTTTGATGATTGTGCGGATTGCGTTTGATGAGATCTTCAAAGTGTTAAGGAACATTTTCTTACACACTTGGACTGGGCAATTATTTGGACCTGGTAGATGATACTTGATAGAGCGCTCCTTTTTAGCATTAGGCCTATCTTTATTGAGCTCACTTACACACAAGTATCTTGCTGCCCATTCTCTTTGACTCTGTAATACACCCTGGTCATAATATTGATCACGTATTTCTTTCATTTCATCTTCGCCAAATTCATTACATCTGAATTGACTTGCGCTTCCTAAACATTGCCTTTCGGTATGTTGACAGTGGACCAGATCTTCATATCTTCGGCCTTTGATTGCATCTCTACTGTAATTACTTACATAATTTTCACCTAGGTTTCTTTTCCACTTGTTTTCTTGAGACTGATTTACTTGTTTACTTCTGTATTGAATTTCACATTCAGGCAAGCCCCCCTCAACAGAAAAATCCTCTGGAGCAACTGATGGTTCGTGTACTGGGGAAATCTCACGAGATCCACGTGATTCATAACCAGAAACATTGGCCATTGCTTGTGGAACAAGATCGGGTGAACTTTCCTGTGTACACATACTTTCAGTTGGTAGGGCTGCAATATGGACATTGACATGCATTTGAATAACCCCATTGACACAATCATGGCCTGCAACTGATGGTTCGTGTACAAAAGAAATCTCGCGAGATTCACGTGATTCATGAGCAGAAACATTGGCCATTGCTTGTGGAACAAGATCGGGCGAGCTTTCCTGTGTACACGTACTTTCAGTTGGTAGGGCTGCAATATCGACATTGACAGGCATTTGAATAACCCCATTAACGCATTCATGACCTGCAAAAGTTCATGAGCGAACGGGTTATGGTTTGCACATTCATCATCTTCTGTAAAGTGTGTAAAACATAACAGACAGTCACATATTACGCAGGCTGCAAAGATTGGTTGTAAACAACTCCTACTCATGCATGCAGAACTCTGACTACCCAGCAAACACAAAACGTTTTCGACATCATTCGCAAAAGGTTATAAAAGGTTGTCAGAAAACGTTTAAATGTCGGGTTATATAAAGGGTATATTAAGAGTATAAAACGTTTTCTTTACCTTAAAAAACATTTTTTGATAATCAACTGCTCAGCAAACAAAATGTTTTACAGAAAACGTTTAAATGTCGGGTTATATAAAGGGTATAAAAACGTTCTAATAACATTCCAAAAACATTCTTGAAAACTTGATACAAAACATTCTACACATAATGTTAGTTTGGGGTTGAAAAAATATTTTGTGAAAAATGTTTGCCCAAAATATTTGCAATAACGTTTTAAAAACGTTTTCATGACCTTTATATAACCCGACATTTAAATGTTATTAAAAGGTTTTGAAAAGAACATTTTAAAAACATTTCTGTGTTTGCTGGGTTCAAATATTTTAACATAATGTTATTTAAGTATTGACAAAATATTTGGCCAAAATGTTTGCAAAAATAGTTTAAAATAACATTTTTTGAAAACCTTTAAAAAATATTGTTGTAGTGTGTTTTCATACAAAACGTTTTAAAACGTTATCATGACCTTTATATAACCCGACATTTTAATGTTATTAAAAGGTTTTTATTTAAACCAAAAGCCAAAATATAACTTATTTAAAACGTTTTTAAAACGTTTTTGTGTTTGCTGGGTATCTGTCATATGGCTTTCATCCTGGCTGTCAACTTCCAGTTATTCTGGTGCTGCTTGGTCTAAGTCTGTAAGATGAAAATTGCAAACATGGATTAGGAACTAGTGGAGCTAGAGAAAGGTAAGTATGCATTTCTGGCGTGGTATTGATTGAGTAATTCTCCTTCTTTTTCTATCGTATGCTGCTAACGAGGGAGATTCAGATCTCAAGTTTGCTGTTGAGCAGCCATACCAGTCTCGTGTGGGAGCATCAACTTCAGAGAGTCCCTTGGCTCCATTTGGGGGGTCTCTGCTGAGGTATGCGTGCCTTCAAAGTCGGCACAATGTGTGTGTCCGCGTCGTTACTTTGTACTTCAGAGTAGACTTACTATAGTAGGCCTACTCTTTAAAAGTTCATAGTAGGACCTATGTTAGGCATGTTGCTGGATACATATCGTAAATTTGGGCCATCATGTAGGCCTATTTCCCTCACCAAAAATCTTACTCAAAAGTTACCTTCGTCTAGACCGCTAGAAGAGCTGGTAAAGCATGATAGAGTTTCCTCATCATCTGCTGACTTAGGCTGTTCTGGGCGTTTTGGGAAGAGTGATAAAGGCACATCGTCCTCATCCAACCAGGGAACCAACCCTGAAAACCAGAAAAATAATATCAATAGTTTATTTCCAACATAATTTTAGTTTCTTTCTTTTCTCTTTCTTTCTTTCTTTCTTTCTTTCTAGTAAAGACATTACATCAGTCCTTGATTAGGCATAAGACTTGCATCTAAAACTTCTTTGCACGTATAGCGGTCTTATAAATTGATGACAACTATTCCAAGATTCTAACTTTAATTCTATAAAATCGACGATCAGATACCGCAAAGAAAGCATTTACTATTGTTTTTCCTGACAAAATGTGAAAAAGAAAGAGTACTGTTTATTACTGTACCTTTGACTTGGCCCCTAGAAGAACTGGTACTAGGCCTACATGATGGAGTTTCCTCATCATCTGCTGACTTAGGCTGTTCTTGGCGTTTTGAGAAAAGTGATAATGGAATATCGTCCTCATCCAACCCAGGATCCAACCCTGAAAACAAGAAATATAATATCAATAGTTTATTTCCAACACAATTTAAGTTTTTGTACGGTCTTTCTCTGTCCTTTTTTTTTTTCGGGGTTTTTTTTTTCGGGTTTTTTTCCTTAGTTTTAGTTTCATGCATCTAAAACCTCTTCAATGCACATATAGCGGTCTTAAAAATTGATGACAACTATTCCAAGATTTTAACTTTAATTCCATAAATCAGATCCCGCAAAGAAAGCATTTACTATTGTCCTTTATTACTGTAGGCCTACCTTTGTCTTGACCCGTAGAAGAACTGGTACTAGGTCTACATGATGGAGTTTCCTCATCATCTGCTGACTTATGCTGTTCTTGGCGTCTTGGGAAGAGTGATAATGGAATATCGTCCTCATCCAACCCAGGATCCAACCCTGAAAAACAAGAAATATAATATCAATATAGTTCTTTCTTTCTTTCTTTCCTTCTTTCCTTCTTTCCTTCTTTCCTTCCTTCTTTCTTTCTTTCTTTCTTTCTTTCTTTCTTTCTTTCTTTCTTTCTTTCTTTCTTTCTTTCTTTCTTTCTTTCTTTCTTTCTTTCTTTCTTTCTTTCTTTCTTTCTTTCTTTCTTTCTTTCTTTCTTTCTTTCTTTCTTTCTTTCTTTCTTTCTTTCTTTCTTTCTTTCTCTCTCTTTCTTTCCTATAGGCCTAATATCAATATGGGCCTTTCTTTCATTCTTTTTTTCGAGTTTTTTTTTTTTTTTTTCGTTTTTTTTCCTTAGTTTTAGTTTCATGCATCTAAATCCTCTTCAATGCACGTATAGCGGTCTTAAAAATTGATGACAACTATTCCAAGATTTTAACTTTAATTCTATAAAATCGACTATCAGATCCCGCAAAGAAAGCATTTACTATTGTCCTTTATTACTGTAGGCCTACCTTTGTCTTGACCCGTAGAAGAACTGGTACTAGGTCTACATGATGGAGTTTCCTCATCATCTGCTGACTTATGCTGTTCTTGGCGTCTTGGGAAGAGTGATAATGGAATATCGTCCTCATCCAACCCAGGATCCATCCCTGAAAAACAAGAAATATAATATCAATATAGTTCTTTCTTTCTTTCTTTCTTTCTTTCTTTCGCTCTCTTTCTTTCTTTCTTATAGGCCTAATATCAATATGGGCCTTTCTTTCTTTTCTTTTTTCTTTCTTTAGGAAAATCAAGAAATAAAATATCAATAGCCTATAGGCCTTTCTTTCTTTCTCTCTCTGCTGGGCTACTTAGTAGGCCTACTTGCAACGTGCTTATTTTTACTTATGTTCAATTCTTATAAATGCTTGCATGAATTAATATAAAACATAAAATGTATAAAATAAAATTAAAATAATAAAAACATTAAAATAATCAAAACCAGAAATCTTTGTTGCCAATTGAAGTTTTGAAATGAGCATGAAGCATGCCGATAAATGAAATGGGGGCTTACAATATGCTAAATTAGCTAAATAACAAGAATATTAATGTATGCGTGTAGGGCTCTCAATGGATATTGTATTTAAACGCATGTCAGGAATGTAAAGTTACCCAATATTGTTTCTATCAGTTCAATATCTGATATAGCAATGTTTTATATTTATTATCCCTTACTTAAAATGTCAAAAGCCACACGATTCATTCATAGATGTCAGCTAGAACCCACATTCGCTACTTGCACGGTTCCGCCATTATGCACTATGTGCGGGAGAGCCTCGAACTGGCAGCATACATGAATGGGAATTGAACTAGTCATAACGTTCTGTGTAAGGTTACATAATTCTTCCTTTCATGTATGCTGCCAGTTCGAGGCTCTCCCGCACATAGTGCATAATGGCGGAACCGTGCAAGTAGCGAATTACGAGTTCAAAGAAAGAAAAGTTTCTTCTTTTCAATACTGATCTATATGTCTTAATTGATTGGTAGCTTAATTATCCTTTCATTTCCCATTGCGACCAATTAATCTTTGTATTATTCCTAATGTAACATACAAGATCTTCGCGGTTACTATTATACCATCAATTACTTCAACAATTGCCCAAAACAAAACATTCAATTCACTAGTATCTTTTGTATTAAGTATCCATTTTTGGATGACGCCAGTAGTACAGATGTATTTAAGTCATGATTACTGTTCTTATTACATTAAAATCCAAATTAGTAAAAGTAATATTATGTGAATTAGCTTAAAGCAATATTATAACATTATCATACAAAATAGATTAGCATTTCTTTGACATAAAATGTTAGTTTTTACTGTCAGATATATCCCTTTTATTTTTGAGCCGAACAACTACGTCAAAGCAAAGAAAATTGGAATTTACTACCAGCGCGTATGTCGCCAATACGTACCATTCCTTCGGTCGTGTTATGGTACGACCCTTTGTTGTGTAGATCACCGTCCCGCACTGTGTGTTATGAACATCGTGTATGCGTTCGACTAATAATTCCATCGTAATAATAAGACGCCGGTTCCGGCGCTTTATTCAAAATATCGGATTTTGAGAAAACTACAGCACCTAGAGTCTTGATTTTTGCAGGGTATATTGGTTTAATAAAGTACAATATAATTGTGTAAAAAAATGAATTTTAAAAAATCAGTGAGGGCGTCCTCAACAGCAAATGTTATAATATGGCTTTAAGCTACAAAACCAATTTATTGTTTAAGAACATACAAGACGTCTAGACAACATAAGGGTAAAACAAAATATCAACATATGCTGGGAAACAAAATGGGAAGATGATAAGACGTGGGATGGACATGTATGTATATATATGTAGTAGGTTACTTGCTTACTGGATGATTTGAAAGATAAATAATGTGATACGTTATCATCACCTGGCTGTTGAATGTTGCACCAAACTCTTCACTCAAGTGGTTTGTGATGCGGAAAGAGCACGATGCTATCATCTTTGCAATCAGTGCGTTTATCGTTTAATCTAAGCATTTCATATCGACGTTGTCTTAGTCGCTGCAGTGATCGTCATCGTCATCCTCCTCCTCCTCCTTCTCCTCCTCATCCTCCTCAATATCCTCCTCCCCATCCTCCTCCTTCTCCTCATCATCATCCCCCTATTCCTCCTTCTACACCTTCTCCTTCGCCTCCTCCTCATCATCATCATCATATTCATCATCACCATCATCATAATCATCATCATCATCATCCTTATCCTCCTCCTCCTCCTCCTCCTCCTCCTCCTCCTCATATCCTCCTCCCCTCCTCCTCCCCCTCCTCCTCCTCCTCCTCCCTCCTCCTCCTCCTCCCTCCTCCTCCTCCTCCTCCTCCTCCTCCTCCTCCTCCTCCTCCTCCTCCTCCTCAGCAGCAGCAGCACCACCACCACCATGAGCGTCAATCCCGGGGGGGGGGGGGCAGGGAGAACGTGTCCCCCTACTTTTCGCCCAAATGACCCATTTTTTGTTCTTTTCAGCCACCTTTTGACAATTCAGATCGATTCCCCCCACATTTCAAGCCGCTAATGACCACCACCACCACCACCACCACCACCACCACCACCACCACTAGAACCACGCATGTCATTATCATCATCTCCATCACATTTCAAAGTCACAAGTTATTATTTAATTTATTTAACATATTCAGTACAGATAATGACTCACATCAGCAACTTCAACCGATAATTATTCGACCGATTCTCACCTGAATAATGACGGTCACGGTCATAAGATTATAAAATATGCAAGACTTTTCGATTGACTTTATTCCTCTAAGTGAATGTCCATTTAGTAAATGCACACAATATCCATCAAAAAACAGTGAGAAATATTAAAGAAAGAATATTTGTCTTATGACGGCTGGTGATGAATATTTTATGTTGAGGACGCTTTCTGCTGTGATCAGATCAATATTGCGCAAAATGATCGTCGCGACGAGAGCTCAAGAAAAATTGACTTTTATACGGTTGTTGAAGAGATAGAACAAACGTTGCTAATGTAGCCGGGATTCAGCTGGGCTGATAGCAGGCGAATTCCATAACGCAACGATGCACGCACCACTTGGCGTGGTTGCATACTTTTTGCTCCCGGGGGATGGATGACATAGACAAATTGTTGAATGTGATGCGTTATAGAATTAAATAAGATACTAACGTGTTAAAACAGGAAACAGTTCTGCCGTAAGTACCACAGAAAATGATCAAAACGACGATACTTCTTATTTCAATGTATCTTTTTACAGTTTTATAATTATTTCACTTTTATAAGTGGCCGAGGCAATTTTTTCGATTTTGATCATCTTTAAAGTCGTATACACGCTAGTGCGATTGTACAATGTTTGGCCATTATTTAACATGCTGTCATTATGTAATAATAACTATGTAACGGAAAAGTATATATAAACAAAGATTGATAAAAGTGCTGTGTATAGTAGTAAAATTAAAACGCGTCCCAAACTACTACGTAAACCTAAAGCGAAATACCCTGCACACAAGTATAACCCTATTATAACCCTAACCCTAATCCTAACCCCAACCCCAACCCCAACCCCAACCCTAACCCTAACCCTAACCCTAACCCTAACCTTAACTCTAACCCTAACCCTAACCCAACCCCAACCCCAACCCCAACCCTAACCCTAAGAAAAGGATGCGCAGTAGCCCGGAATATTTGTACTAAAACACAGGGTGCGCAAGGTAAACCAGAATTGTACCCTAATTTGCATTTTCATGAGCGTGTGCCGATTTTCTATCTCTCGTGTTCAAGTTACGCATGGTAAAAAAAAGTGCGGAATAAGTGCTCCTGCGTTCACACGAAAGACTAATATCGCACTTTTGAAAATACTCGGCGTCGCAGAGTGGAACCCCCGTAATAATTGAAGTATACGAGATAATATAGGTTATAAGTGATTATTGACAAAAGTTGAAGTTCGATTTTTTTATTGCTTATAAGGCCAATAGTCTTTTTAATTTGTATCAGGAATGATTGAATAATTAACATATAAACAAATATTCCATGTTGAATAATTAAAATATAATTAAGTATTTATCTCGGCTTCTTTTCTTTAAGAGGATGCAGTCGTCCTCTATATGTGATGAAAGCATCGATTTATAAAGAAATATTTTTCCTCTTTAAAGCTATTGCCTGAAATAAATGAATGTGTTTGTTTATTGATTACAAATTTTGAAAGATTGATGAGTCTGTAAACTTACAAAGGATATGCTATAAAATTTAATGAAAATAACGAAATTATCAATAACATTAATTACTGCGTGGGTTGAAATTGTAAGCATTTGAACATTACAGAATCATGCGATGTCATTGGCTAATATATCTTTGGGTCATCTGACATAGGTAGACCGCGCCTAGGAGACCAGAAAATAATCTACGGACCGACCGAGCCAGATTGTGCGTTTTGGGGATTTGTTTTATGTGGCTGTATGTAGCCGTTTTTTGGCCGAATTGAATTTGTTCAAATGTGTTTGCAAAAACATTCCATTTTAATAGCTGCCAACAATAACGGCAACAGCTCCCCATTATACACCTTGGTGTAATGGGACAAGCAACATAGCGTGTCTTATGCCCAAGGACACAATACGTTTGTCCTGACGGGGTTCGATCCCGCAACCTTTTGATCATGAATCAAGCGCCCTCACCGTTATGCCACCCAGGGATATGTGCCACCATACTCTCTTTATTACAGCTGAAATGCGATTTATCTTCATTTTAATAATTCAGCGGATTGTTTCAAAAATGTCATCTTTACATTTCAAAATCAAAAATACGAACCATTATACAGATTCGAAACTGGCGTATTTGTGCTCAAAATAAAATCACGGTCTTTACAAACTTCCCGTGTTCCATCTAGAAAAGGAAATTCCTCTACGATACTCACTCGAACAGTACACAGCTACTGCTAAGTCTGAATTGCTGCCACTCTGTTGCCCCCTTTATTGCAACATAACAAGTATCTTGCATCACAGTTTCTTAACCTCGTACTCACATTTTATAGTATTCATTCAACGTACTTCTGAGGGCCAATATCACTAGCTCTGCATGTGATGATTTGCCTGTATGTTACCTGTAAAATGTCAGCTTTCTGGGTTCGATGTTAGTTGGCATTGTCTGGGAAAGAAGGGTTGCCACGTTTCCCGTAGTCCCAAATATCTTCAGCAATGGGCTATTCCATTTAAAATCCACACTACCCCTGTGGAAGATTTTAGAAATATCTTCCACAGGGGGAGTATGAGTTTCAAATAGAATGGACAGTTGGGTGACTTCCATTTGAAAAACTCACTCCAGTTGTGGAAGCCTTGTATGTGCTTAAACAATAAACATTTGAAAAACTTACTCCCCCTGTGGAAGATATTTGAAATCTTCCACAGGGGTAGTGTGGATTTAAATGGAATAGCCCCATGGATCAAAAAGTCAAGCAACGTCGTCTTTCCATTGCCGCTTTGGTTTGATATGTAGGCCTAACGGACACTTTTCACCACATTAAAAAAGTATTCGCGTTCGGGTGTAATATTTTTTGGCAATACCGTTCTTGGCAGAATATCTTACTAACGTTAATTTAATCCCCAATTGATGGCATATTGAACTCTATATTCTCAACAAATAGGTTGAGAATAAAAATGATTAATGATTTGCTAGGCGTGGTCTTCATTTCTTTAGTCTATTATCTTTCTTCGCACAATAAAACCAGTTATCCTATTATAGACTTTCTAAAGCGTTGTTTTTACAATTTGCGTGGTCTACCCAGGACAAGAATGAAGTTAAAGGACGCTAGTCTAACAAAATTACGCCACCAAAAAGAAATAAAGAAATGCCAACAAGATATGTTCCATATCCCTTATATTCTTTGCAAATACTGTCAATCATTTTATTATCAATTATTGTGAAAATACCGTTAATGACAATACCCATCAATGTCTATTCTACTTCACCATCCCATGTAATTCCACAAGAGATACCTTCATAAAAAGAAAAGGAGTCCAAACTCTAATTAGGTCATAAAAAAGAACAATCATATTCACAGTTGATTAAACCACCAAGATTGGTAAAGATCTTCTACTTCACAATGTCATCGCCTGATTAGCGTATAAAAACAACGGAGATACAAGGCGATGGTAGCAGTTAAACGGCGTCGAGTGCTGCCCGCCATGACGCAGCGGTCACATACGAACAGAACAGTGAAATTTCTCATGTATATGTTGCCAGTTTAATTTTACAAATTGTTCACCAAATATGTCTATATTAAATAATTGTATTATGTGCACGCGTTATGTATTATTTACATGAGAGAACTAGGCAGTAGGTCGCCTTGTTAATTGTATTTGAGCATATATTTGATATTAAAATACATGCAATTTAATCACCAATTTTTTGTTTATTTTCAATAATAATTAATCAAAAATCAGAACTTGTTAAATTGATATCTTAACAACTGTCAACGTTGGTCATGAAAACGGTATATTTAATAAAATATATCATAATAACACGATAATGTTGATTGCATTAAGATCGTACAATAAAAGGGCAGGGACCTTTTCCTTACAGACACACTAAATCTACATTCCTCATATAACGTAACATTACATTACATTACGTTACGTTACGTTACGTTACATTACGTTACATTACATTACATTACATTACATTACATTAAATTACATGCCATTACACTACATTACATTACATTACATTACATTACATTACATTGCAGTACAGTACATTACATACACTAACAGTACAGTACAGTACAGACAGTACAGTACAGTTCAGTTCAGTACAGTTCAGTTCAGTACAGTTCAGTTCAGTACATTAAGCTGTCACCTTGCAGTCACCTTCACCTTGCTTTGCTTCCACTCATTCCCATATATCTTATACAGATACAACTATGTTCACATAATAGTTCAGTTACAAGTATATTGTTCAGGCATTACCCACGGAGTTTGCCTCCAATATAGTCACACATAATGAAAAGAAAATCTTCATTCAAGGTATTTCTGATATGGAAAGAGCACATTGGTGTCATGATTGTCTTTTGTGGTATCACCGGCCCCATGTGTCAATGTAGTCACTTTGTTCATCATGTTAATGGACCGTACAGAATTTATATGGATATATTTGTTATAACTTGGGTATTATTCACTATAGGTATTACAGTGAATATAATAATTATAAGTCGCAGACTTGAGCCCTGTTTATCAGGGTCATTCTGTGTAGCACAGTGGTTAGAGTGTCCGCCCAACAAGCGGAAGGTCTGTGGTTCAAGTTCCCGCGCAGGCAGGTATGTCCAGAGTTTTGTCTCTGGTTTATCTGCCTATACATGTTATTTTCCATAGTAATTTCATGTTAACTTGTGCTAGTGTGCGATGCGTTGTTTTTTTATTTTTGAGTAGATATAACTATTATCCGGGCTACGTAGCAGGTGTCTTCGACTATAAGATTAGAAATCAGCTTGTTCATTTTCGTTACCGAATAATTCACATAAAAACAGTTCGTATCCAGGTTTTGGGAATTCGAAGTTACCAAAATCGTTCAATCATACCCACAATCCTCGAAAAAAGTCTGCGAACACTTTTGTGTCAAGAACGGAAACTGACACCCCCTCTCCCCGTGCAATGTTGGGAAACGCCAATGTCTTCAGCAATTTTCCAAAGTGTTCCAACATTTATTGATGGGGAGAGGGGAAGAGTAAATCATTGTTGTAGGTATCCTGTTTATCCATAAACAAAATGCACGTGTTTTCGCGGAATTACGACAACCATGACAACGTTTCCCAAGTACTCTCTTCGAGGATTGTACACTCATAGAAATTGTTCGTTGGCATTACTCAGTTAGTTGATGTAAGTCGTTGCGTCAACTTTCCGAGTAATGCCAACGCGTACAATTTTGAGTATTTAAACGCTGACTCGATATCATTATGTTGGTCGCACTCATTTGCACTTACCTTATTGAGTTGTTACAACTCAGAAAATGAAACTAGGTTAGCATAATTTTCTAGAGGTGTGCTATAGTATACAAAATTTTGCACTGATTACAAAAATAAATATTTGAATACTACTAATTGTGCAGAAAATGATCCAATTACGTGAATTAAGTAACAAAGTACCAAATTGAAATAACTCAAACCAATAAGTACCAGTAACTTAATATGAACGAGTTACATCAACTTACATGTTGAGTTACAATAACCCAACTAATTGGTTCTTTGAACCTTGTTTATTTTTCTAAGTTCCCTGAACTTGAATTCAGGCATTACTTGAAAAGTTGACGCAACGACTTACATCAACTTTTTAAGTAATGCCAACAAAGTTGATTAGTTGACGGAACTTTTTGAGCTTTTTCAGCATTTTTTAAGTTCGGATAACTAAAATGAAATTTGTTTTGGCAACTTTTATACTATTTTTGAGTTGTCCAAACTTACTCCTTTTGAATTGCGCCAACAAGGGGAACAAGTCATTTCTAATGAGTGTAGTAATGGTGGTGTCACAGGTGGATTGCATTGTCCTTGACATCTCCATTGCCATCTTTACCATCTTAAGGTTTGACACTATTTTAAAGTGTTGCGATTTGGTAGTTCACAGCATCTAGCAAATGGTAGTAAGCTTTGGCAAAAATCACATTGCTCGTTTCATAGCGAGTGTGTAGAAGAATTCAAATATCACAGATATAGTTTTGTAGGTCCTGTGGTTCTTGAGTTATGTTGTAGGAGGGCTGAAACACCAGCAACACTTACATAAACGTACATAACTCATTAACAACGACAAATCAAGCAAGATTGTAAAGTATATGGTTTGTATAGAAAGAACTTTTGCAAAACCTCAAAGTGTTATTTTTCAATAATATATTGATTATTGATTTACATAATGAAAATCGATATTTTTTGGCTGCTTCGACCAACAGTACCTTGTCTACACTTAACTGCTCATTTTGCGATAATGAAAAAGTCCTTAGCCATATTAGCTACTATATACAATCATAACAATGGACCTTAACATACAGACCAACTGTAACAATAAAGTTTGAAGCTTGTATTTGGAATGTGTCAGGTATTTTGTACCAACGCAGAGGGATCAGGGGATGAGCACGCAAACAGCCAGAGCAAAGTCAAAGTCTGTAAGATACTACTAATTTTACCAGAATGTCCTGTTAATCTCAATTTTCCCATTCGCTTCTCTGATCTTGGTGCTTGCCAATCTTTATGGATTAATAGAAAGTTTCGTTCAAAATCTAAACAGTACTTTTACTATGAAGACTGGTGTGATAAAGGTATCTACACATAAAGTGTATGTTGAATAAAATCAATAAATTTTGAAAGATACAATTTTTTACCAGAATGTCAGTTGTCCCCTTTAGTTGTGGTAAGGCAGTTTAGTCTAACCAAAACCAGAAACCACATTAACTAGTAACTAATTCGGTCATCGGAAAAAGGGTCATCCCTTATTGGTCACCAGACCATAATGGTCTGAGAATCGCCACAAGTGTGGACGCAACCGGGTGTGACAAGTTCAACAGAAATCGTCATTAGTGTTTGTTTCGTCACTCTGAAGCAGCCAAAAGAAACAATCTTTGTGGTAACTTTAAATACTGTGTGATAGATTTAACGACATTTTTCAGGGGGAAAAATGCTGTCGAGTTGTTAAGTCATACAAGGGGTACCTCTATGCCATGTGTACGGAATGATTTCAGATTGATTATTGTCCGTAGATATTCTTTTTCTCTTTTGGCGTGGGAAAAGTTTTAATTGCATAAAATGGACAGAGTATCACATGTGTCAGAGCGCATGGAGTTGCAGCCTGTGTACACTAAAGATGATACGTATACTATTGTGAGTATTTCATGGGGTATAATAATCAGATGATAACAGACAATCAAATTGATTCGTGAGTAAATGCTCGACAGCACGAGATTCCAATTGATGTCAATTCAATCATAGTTACATAATTAAAATTGTGTTATTTTTACGAATGGATGATTCTTGTGTTATTCTTGTTTAGAGATCCTACTTCATTTTGATACGAAAGATGATTATTAAGCTATTACAAATCATCAGGCATGTGCCGTAATATTGGTCGCTTATACATAAAGGACAAAAAAGCGTTTGGTAAAAATCTCTATTATATGTCCATTCTCTAAATAATTGTAATTTAAACTAATGACAAAGGGGCTACCGGGTCGATCATGTCCAGTGCAAGTCATGATGCATGAATGACATCTATATCTGCATCTATGATCTTACACGAGATAATGCCTGAGTATACTCTCATTGTAATCAACATAATATTATCTGAATCCAGAGTATACTCCCGTACTCCCGTATATATCCGTTACAGTTGGTGCAGCAGATTATACCATGATTGTTGATCTGTTGATTACATCATAATAAATGGCGACAGTTCATTCCTCCACATGTCCCTGATGGGTGGAATTGACGACCATGATGATCGACAAAAATACATCCATATTGATAAACTTTTACAAAGAAAATAGAGAGTCAAATAGTAACTTTTGAAGTGATGCGACCAATTATACAAAATAGTGTCCAGGTGCTTATCATCTATATCGAACAACAAATTACCGACAAACAAACAAACAAAATCGTCACAGACATCACGGCAACCGCGGCAATAGCCATGGTCCAACAAACCATACTACTAGACAGAGAGAACACCGCATGACCAACAGAAATTGTCAGAAATACCTACTTAGTATTAGGAAAGCGAAATAAAAATGGATAAACAAATGTAAAATACAGCGATTGTCAGATCAAAGCCGAAATGGTATTTATTTTATTGACATTATTGTTTCTTTCGCCTTTGCTGTCGCGCCGCAAAGGGTATTTCCACATGTTCCAAGTAGGTACACATCAAGGTATCTAGCAAACAATGTACTTGTAATATGATTTTCTGTTGTCGTTTAATATCCTACTAATAACCAATTATTATCATTAGACAGATTTTGTATAGGATGTATTTAAATATAGAATTTAGCGCAAGACATTGAATTTTCCGTAATAGTTTCTCTTAGCCATTTAAATGGATTTTATTCCACCTATTGTTACTTCATCTAATGTATTTATTTAATAAAGAAAAGCAGCTACTTAAAGAGTGCTTCTTTGTGTGTTTTACTCTCGACACAATTTGGAAAGAAAGCAATGGAAGTGGTGCTATTATATTTATTAAAAGGCTCAATTCAAATTGACCTGCTCCGCAATTAAGAACCCTAATAAGGTTCGATTGTATGTTATGGTCATTTGAAGAGATTTCTATAATAGCGACAACTTAGTTAGGGGAAAAAGTTCACTTTGGTGACCACTCTCTGGCTAGTAAGGTTTGACGATTGATTCGACTTCTATGGACCATTTAGAAAAAAAATAGCCACCATGTCCCTCGCGAAAATCCCGGCATTTTTCGCTAGAGGCCAAAATCCAAAATGGCCGCCACCACCATTTTGAAAATTTAAGTTTTGAACCAGAGCACCTATAATCATGCACAAAGACACTTTTTCGGGTATGTCGAGTACAAGGATTCCGATTCTGACATTAGTTTGACATTACGGCATCATTTTCACCCAGAAATCCAAGATGGTGGCCGGCACCATCATGAAAATTTTAGTTTTGAACAAGAGGACCTTAAATCGTGTACAAAGACACTTTTTTTGGATAAGTCGATCACAAGGATTTCAAATTTGACATTACTTTGACATTACGAACTCATATTTACCCAGAAATCCAAGATGGTGGCCGCCGACGCCATCTTGAAAAAAATAAGTTTTGAACCAAATTACCTAAAATCGTGTACAAAGACACTTTTTCCGGTAAGTCGACCCCAAGAAATCCGAATCTGACATTAATTTGACGTTACAAAATAATTTTTGACCAGAAATCCAAGATGGCCCCCCATTTGGTAGAGCGTAAATGTGCTTTTTGAATGAGAGCAGAAGCATAAGTGTGTCATTTCCGCCTTATCTGGGGTTCATGTCCCTTATATGGGGTTTAAACTGCCTTATCTTGGGTTTACATCCCTTATCTAGGGATAAGGCGCCTTACCTGCGGTTTAGACGGCCTTATCCTGGGTTTACGTTCCTTACCTGTGGCTAAGATGCCTTAACCTTAGCATATCGCTGTCTAAACCCAGATAAGGCATATAAACCCCAGATAATGCGCCGTAACCCTAGATAAGCGACGTAGACCCCAGATAAAGCAGTCTAAACCCCAAATAAGGCGCCTTAATCCTAGATAAGGAACATAAACCCCAGAAAAGGCATCTAAACCCCACATAAGGTGCCTTAACTCTAGATAAGGGTTGTTAACCCCAGATAAGGGTCGTAAACCTCAGATAAGGCATCTAAACCCAATATAAGGCGCCTTAACCCCAGATAAGAGACGTAAACTCAGATATGGCAGTCTAAACCCCAGATAAGGCGCCGTCTGGGGTTTACTTCTCTTATATTAGGTTTATGTTCCTTATTTATGGTTAAGGCGCCTTAGTTGGGTTTGGGACTGGTTTATCTGAGGTGTACGTCCCTTATCTGGGGTTACGGCGCCTTATCGGGGTTTAAACTGTCATATCTGAGTTTACGTCTCTTATCTGGGGTTAAGGCGCCTTATCTTGGGTTTAGATGTCTTATCTGAGGTTTACGACCCTTATCTGGGGTTAGCGACCCGTATCTAGAGTTTGGGCACCTTATGTGGGGTTTAGATGCCTTATCTTAGGTTTATGTTCCTCATTTAGGGTTAAAGCGCCTTATTTGGGGTTTGGACTGCTTTATCGGCGGTCTACGTCCCTTATCTGGGGTTACGGCGCATTATCTGGGGTTTATATGCCTTATCTGGGTTTAGACTGCGATATGCTAAGGTTAAGGCATCTTAGCCACAGGTAAGGAACGTAAACCCATGATAAGGCCGTCTAAACTGCAGGTAAGGCGCCTTATCCCTAGATAAGGGATGTAAACCCAAGATAAGGCAGTTTAAAACCCATATAAGGGACATGAACCCCAGATAAGGCGGAAATGACACACTTATGCTTCTGCTCTCATTCAAAAATCACATTTACGCTCTACCAAATGGGGGCCATCTTGGATTTCTGGGCAAAAATTATTTTGTACCGTCAAATCAATGTCAGATTCGGATTTCTTGGGGTCGACTTACCGGAAAAAGTGTCTTTGTACACGATTTTAGGTAATTTGGTTCAAAACTTAGTTTTTTTCAAGATGGCGTCGGCGGCCACCATCTTGGATTTCTGGGTAAATATGAGTTCGTAATGTCAAAGTAATGTCAAATTTGAAATCCTTGTGGTCGACTTATCCAAAAAAGTGTCTTTGTACACGATTTAAGGTCCTCTTGTTCAAAACTAAATTTTTCATAATGGTGCCGGCCACCATCTTGGATTTCTGGGTGAAAATGATGCCGTAATGTCAAACTAATGTCAGAATCTGAATCCTTGTACTCGACATACCCGAAAAGTGTCTTTGTGCATGATTATAGGTGCTCTGGTTCAAAACTTAAATTTTCAAAATGGTGGTGGCGGCCATTTTGATTTTGGCCTCTAGCGAAAAAATGCCGGATTTTCGCGAGGGACATGGTGGCTATTTTTTTCTAAATGGTCCATAGAAGTCGAATCAATCGTCGAACCTTACTAGCCAGAGAGTGGTCACCAAAGTGAACTTTTTCCCCTAACTAACTTTGAAGTATAAGGTAGGTATATTTCAAATCATATGAAAACATTTTAACCACTTTATGAATCATTGTGCTGCTTAGATAACTGTAAAAATAGAGACGAAGTGACTACTATTGGACAGGCTAGCCACTACAATCTGGACAATTATACTCGTCTATATGTATCGAAGGTTTCAACTTACGGATGTGATTCGAAGGGTTTGGTACGGACATAATTATTGTTAACATGATGAAATTGAAGGGGCTACGCGATGCGGATATTACCCTGATTCGCTTGACCAGACCGAAAATAAGAACAGAACCCGAGAAGCGAGAACAGAACAAAATGTTTAATTCCCGGTATGGCTGTCATAGGAACATCTTAACATGCTTAAATAGGAGGGCAAAGGAAGTTTCAGAATAAAGAAAAAACAAACATGGACATATAACTCTTGGCAACAAATATAGAAAACTATTTTACATCAAAACCACTTTCCAATTTATAAAGAAAACTACAAACAATAACACCCAGCATTAACACCCAGTAAAAATGCCCTTTGTTTTCCTTGTATGTATTTCTAATTCACAATGTACATACTTACAAAGGAACCAAAAGAGTGTATTATGATAAATCTAATGGAGGTAAACCAGTAAACCACACACTTAAGTTAACTTAACGGAATGCATGATATGTAAGTGTTTATCCTGTATTTGTACTTTCTTCATGAGACATTTTATATAAGAATATTATAATAAGATTGAGTAAACATTTAGTTGGGCAACAAATAGGATGGTGTGCATATATAATGTAGGGAGAGTAAAAGATCACCTGCAACTTACTCTCTGTTTTCATATGCCTTAAGATCTTATCTGTCAATATTATGTTGGCATACATGCTGCGGTAGGCCACGCCCGACGTATTCTGCAATAAGTACTGGATTAGTAAAGCTTTGCGCCAGAAGAGAACTACTGTGCAACGTCAATCATATTCATGTAATTCTATCTTCTGAAACATATCTAATTTAAATATGCAAATTCGTACGATTACGTAATAAAACTTTGTATGTAAATGATACATTTTAGAATATGATTAATTTGGGTTTTGTTATTTTTTTTAAACTTGGTATTTTGGTGGAGGAAAAGTAGAATATGTCAAAAAATGAACAATTTGATAATATTTTTTCTGTTTAAAACACCGTCTCCATGTCTATGTAGAACTTCCGTAGCCCCTGACTACTTGTCGGTTGTGGTGGGTAGACAACCTTAGTTCTCCGGGAGCCTTCAATACACGCTCATTATACACTCTTTAAAACACACTCCATCTGATCACCGAATCGCTTCTTGGCCTTAAGATGGTAATTGAGCAGTGAAGATACACTTGCCGTCATCAGAGACAATACATAAGGCATATCATCCCAGCATCCATTTGCCTTTTAACAATTTGATAGCAATAAGCCCTATGTTTTCAAGTGAGAAAAGTCACCCTTCTTGAATCAGAAATTTCCCATAAGAGTGTAAAGAAATACGCGGTGTAAGCGCGTTGGTGTAGCGCATAGAAGGATGTCAATATGCGTATCATGCTCCTTGGTCGGTGTCAATGACAACCCATTGAGGTGCTCATGATCAGCTCAATAGCTCATGATCCTATCCAATTCTTACTAGCCTATCGAATTCGGGCAATCTAGATCTCTTGTTGCATGCAATACTATCATAGACAATAATAAAGAGGGCACGGTAAAGGGGATGGCCTTGTTTTAAACTTGAGTGATAAAGTCATCGACAACAAGTTTGACTCGACTAGCTGCGCCTTTTAAACGGTCTTTGCAATAAATTCAGTGCAAGCTTGTTAAACTATTAATGATGTCGTTTTTCAAGTATAAGTGCGTCACTTTTAACTTTTTTGTGTGCTAACTTTGCCGCTAATTAATATCGTCAAATGATTGTGAAGACTTGTGGAAGGATTGATTAAAAGGTACTGCTTTTTATATTCATTGTATTTGCATAATTGTAAGAACGACTTTTCCGTCTTAAAATTAACTTATTCAATTTTAGTTTGCCACCTTTGTCCTTGTTTATTACTGTGATGTCAAATGAATTTACTTAAGCATTTTGAGTGCTATTCGGTACTTGTTACATAAAGAAGAAGAAAAGATGAAGAAGGAAAACAAACAAGAAGAAGCCAGGAGACGAATGAGAAGATGTTGTAACAGAAAAAAAAACCTGCGAAAAAAACAAGAAGAGCAAGAACTAGAAGAAAAAGGAGAAGGAAAAGAAAATTAAGCATATCCTTTGTATTTATGAATAGAATAAGAATTTCACATTTCTTATTCCTCGACTTATTAAGGGCTAAGCTTATATAATGCTTTATATATCAGGCTATATACAAGCTTTAAAGTTTGGCTTGAGCCTGGTCCCATTAGGACCCAAATGTGTTAAACTTACAAAGAAGAAGAAAGACGAAGCAGTCAGAGCAGAAGAAGGAGGATAAGTAAACTCAAAAGACACATTGGGTAAAGTAACGGTGTATATAATATAGAAACTGATGGTTTAAAAAAATCAGCGGTTGCGTAGTTTTCCTGGTAATTTTTACTGACATACATGTAAAATAGAGATTGAAACCAAAGGTGATCAATAAGGATAATTGCTTAAATTCATCCAACACAAAAATGTCAAGATGTCAAGAATTCTTTAAGTGTTGAACCAACAACGGTAATGTCAAAATGAATCGCCACTCGACGACGCAGAATTGGGATAATGTAGCAGGAATACTGTTACTACAGATACTGATACTGCAGAATACTATCTTATCAATCTTACTAGAGTGGTGTCTATACGATAACACATTGTGTCACCATTATGACCAGCTCCCATCATCATGAAGCTCTTTAACATCTACCCAGTTGCGTCAAGTTCTTGGACTACGACTAAAAGCCTGAGCGTGCGATATTCACAGGAAGTTGGGTAAAATTCTGCTTGGCATCCATTCATCATACTCCACGTTACATTGGTAGAATTTCCTATTATGATATAAAACAATCGTTTATTCAATACGTGTATAATCTCTTAATGACTGATGGACATTGGTGTTAGTTAAACTTACGTTGTTGGGTTATCTATATGGCCATTTTGAATCTAGATTGATACACATTAACCTCGTCTTACCGATTGTACCAACCCCGACTCCCCTAATATATTTTTTCCATTTGCACTAAAACTCTCAAAAGCGCCCAAATGGCTCCATCTAATTGTATATCCATCCTCTGCATTCATTTTAGCCACTTTTTGATCACGGGCGCAGATGACAAGTTCCAAAATGACTTTCAAATTCTAAGTTGTCAGAATTGTATATTTTCATGACCATATTTGGAATCAGTATGAAAAATGCATTAAAATGAGTACAAACAAGCCTGGTATTGGTGCAATGGTTCTTGAGATAGCTCTTGATATTTAGAGAAAATATCACAAAACTTGGAATTTTTTTACGTTGACGTCTATGGCAAGCATGCAGATATGAGATGTTAGGTGGACTTCCAAACTATAGTTATATTGGGTTTGTAAACTTGATGTTAAGATTAGGATAATGATTTCCTTTATTATTTAGCCAAAAGGCTTGAGAAAATCGCATGTTTGTACAATGCTTTAGCCAAATATCAGTGTTGGCCTGTTTGGTAAATAGCTAGAATTTCCTAATTTTTTAGGACGTACTGACTTTGTGACGTCACAGTGACCGTATGTGGAGAAAGTTCAGTTGGTACTTATTTTGGTATCACTGGATATGTTGGATAGAAGAGACTCGTGGCAATCTTCTGTTAGAACACTATACCCCCTGAGCACTACCTGTCGATCTAACATGGTCTCTGATTGGTCAATTACATGATATCTTCATTTTAATCACCAATCAGAATGGAGCTTTGCAAAATAATTCACCCCAATTTTTTGTGTGGTGAAATTATTCTAACAATGTTGCTGATTGGTCCAATTGATAATGAAAACTTTCTTTTGACCAACTGAGCACTACCTGTCGATCTAACATGGCCTCTGCTTGGTCAATTACATGATATCTTCATTATAATCACTAATCAGAATGGAGCTTTGCAAATAATTCACCCCAATTTTTTTGTGTGGTGAAATTATTCTAACAATGTTGCTGATTGGTCCAATTGATAATGAAAACTTCTTTTTGACCAATTGGCAGGTAGTTCTCATGAGGTTATGTATAAAAATCCATAGGAGATTGGTACAACCCCTTAATCATGTTAGTATAGTGTGTAATCATATAAAGTTAGCAAGACAATGGACATGGATAAATAATGTGGATGCGCATTATCAATTATGCGTCTTGCTACATGGACATTGGGGAGCCAACTTTAACCAATTATGTACTATTCTTGGAGGTTGCGTAATCCCCTGGCGTAATCCGAACACAGAGTTTCAACGTGATGTACAAAATCTGACTTGCAAAAATGGCTTATGTAACTATTGTGCTTCTGGAATAGTGCGACCTGTGTGTTGTAGCAGATACGTGCCCCGGATACGCGTGCTGCGCATTGACACCACTGATCAGGACAAAGGGTGCGAGGTGCGACTCATGCGCTTCTGTGTCCTTATACCGGGTTATATTGATTCAAATTGAAGTGGTCTCAAAAGTGCTGTGTAAATGGTCTCATTGGCTCCTTGAACTACATTGTTGCATCAAAGGCAAAACTTGAGTAGTACAGTTTGTGTACGGTAAATAACTGGTAAATTATTTGATAAACATGGAAGAAAATGATACTAATAGCATATAATTGAGTTTAGCTCTTATGTATGATGGCGATGTTGATTGAGAGGAGGAATCAGTTGTTTATACATGGTTAAAAAGGCAATTTAGTCAAGGTATTTTTATACGGGTCGTCGCGCGTTGTAATGAGAGCAATGCGTAATGGTTTGAAGAACGATTTATCTGTCACTAAACATCCATAGACAAAAGAAACCCAACCCTCTTGGTCTATAAAATTAGTTCAAACTTTCAAACATGGCTCAAGACAAATTTTACATTGTCACATTTTATATAAGTATGTTATGTTGAAAACAACGTAAATTTTGTGCTTTAAAATGATCAATGCTGGTGATAAATGTTTTGTCAAGTAGCTATAATACATTCAGATTTATTCGTCCAAAGTTTCTGAAAAAAAAACCCAACCCAAACCATTAAAGCTTTAATAGGGCCGTGCCCAAATCCAAAAATATGGGGCTGAATTGTGATGCTCAATAACAAATCTTCACTGGGCCGCAATACGCACACGGCCCATGTTTACACGGACTATCTAGAGTGATAAGAACTGAGCCTTGTTTATTGATGCTGTTATCATTTTGAAGTGTATAACGCCTCCCTAATAACTCAACCATTATACGCTGGCGAAGTGACGTAATACCGTAAATCGGATTAACTACAATAGCAATAGGTGAAAACAATTTTGAATATATCGCGCTTCACTACAAGCAGGTTGCACTCATCACCTGCGTAAGTCTGCAATCATAGATTGAATACAAAACCAATCTTTTTCAAAGATAATAATCTTACAGGTGCGACTGATCAGCATAATATGGTTCAATGCAGAGGTACCGCGTGAACGTACCAGTGCAGTGCAGCGCGGTATATGCTGTGATATATTGCTATGGTAGTTAATCCGATTATTACATAATTTTGCCAGCGTGTGGTAAGTGGAATACATACGTTACGTTGCACATGCGTCAACAAAATTAATAAAAATAGTAAAGATATGTCTGCGGCAAACAAAAACACTTCAACCAATCACGCAATGGTGACAGCACGTTTGATGATCGCGTGCGATTTCTTGTTCCTCCCTGTTGATCACATGTCTACTACAATGGCCAATGTTGCTTCAACATGCCCAATTTCAAAGTGCCGCTGTTTATTCATTGTTGCACTTATCTCATACTCAATATAGCATTTGAATAAAAAATGCTCAGATAGTAGTCTATTTAATTTGTCATACTTATTACAAAAGAAAATACATAGAACCAGCCAACCACCATGACCACTGAATTTTCCCCAAGTGTGCTTCCAAAGAAGTAGTATTTGTGATCAGTCATGCGGGTAAACGACACCCCTGGAAGTATCCCCCACTGTTGTATCAAGCTACGTGTCGCATTTCGTGTCCCATGCTCATATCTAAGACTTTCTTTTACAAAGATGCATTAACTTTGGATGGTTACACTCCAGTAGAATTTTCACACCTCTGATATATTTAGTTTTACTTTATTTTCATTCTTTGGTAACTGTTAAAAGTTGTGTCTAGTGTGCTTCATTAGATTAATTCAATTATCTTTATGCTATACATTCCTCTTTTGTTGGGTTAAATTGAAGCAACTTTGATATCTTTGGTAATGAATTATATCACTACTGACCCATTCCATGTCAACTCCAGGGATGTGCACCGCAGCACCTCTTCAATTTTTTTCTTTTTCTGTGTGGTGGTAGATATTGATAAGAAAGTAAAATCCTGAAAATTTGAGCTTCATACTCTATTTCGATTTTCCGTGGCATCAATTTGAAATTTAGGGGGTCAGCGTAAAAATGTGTCAACTTGCGAGACAACGTTTGGAGGTCCATAAATGTATACAGAGTTGTACACATTTTGAAAAGTATGTATAACGACTTATGTACAACTCTATGGAGAATGCAAACCTTACTGATGTGTTGAAGCCATCGAGTCCCAAAGCCAATATCTCTCAGAAATGTTGTCCAAGGACATATTTTCAATTCAACATACCTGAAGTTGATGGTGGATCAACATGCCTGACATTGGTTTTCAGGGGGGTCAAAATGTACAAAAAATGTACAATTTGGGTTTTGCATGGGTAATATCTCAGCTAAAAATATTCTAATAGGCTCAATATTGGTTAAGAGTAATGTCCAATCAAAGGGCTCTGACTAGCAAAAAAATGGACAGTAAAATTATTTTTACTTTGGAGTTTTGACCTCCCAAAGTTGGTCCTGGATGGACGAAGTTGCATTTTGAGGGCCCTATATCTTTTGAAGTAAAGGAGTTACAAGTTTTCTGATGCCTGATTTGAATTCTACACAAATAAGTACCCCAGGATACATACTTTTCAAAGTTGTAAATGGTTCCCTTTATACATTTATGGACCTCCAAACATCGTCTTCGCGTTGCGACACATTTTTACGCTGACCTCTAAATTTCAAATTGATGCCACGGGAAAACGAAATGGAGTATGAAGCTCAAATTTCGGGATTTTACTTTTCATCAATATCTACCACCACACAGAAAAAAAAAAATTGAAGAGGTGCTGCGGTGCACATCCCTGAGTTGACATGGAATGGGCCTACTCTGTCTTTGACTCCGCGTATCCGTCTCTACATGATCTGTCTTTTGTCTACTGCCTTAAGTCTCTTTCTATTGTTTTACTTTTGTCTTTGTCTCAAACGCTTATGTGTTCTTCTTAACATCTGTATTTTCGATCTACGCAATTTCTCAAATCTAAAAACTCTACATGTTAAACTTTACCTAGTAATAAGGCAAACACGACGTTAAGTTTTTCCAAGAAGTTATTATCTGTGCGATTAAGACAGAAACCAACAACACATCCTGAGCACGTCAGTACTGTGTAGCCAGATGCAGGTGTGCTTTGGTATGTCTGGCACGCGCTACCATCAAGTGTAAAAGAGTCAAATTGTCTTCTTCGTCTTCAAGTAGCGAGCACCAAACCCCAAATGTGACATGTTTTGAATAAGTAAGGCTTTACGAATTGCCACTTTACACTGATAGTTAATATTTTCCATTTGCTGTGTATCGTCGACTCAATTACTGCCCTAACTCTGTTTTTCCTCTCTAACCCATTAAGATCTTCTGATCGTGGTACTGACAGACCTGAAAGTTCCTGTAACTATCCACTTAACCCATTATTATGTTGCATCTTCAAGGCAGTGCTATGCTTCGTGTTGCTCTCGGCCTAAGATTATCATCAAGTCGATTTATGAAATATAGACCGGGATAGTTGCGGCTCAATTTCGCTGCGTCCGTCCGTGGTTATTAGTACGGCAGTTCCGAGAGTTAGGGAGGGTTGATCCTATTCGGCGTCTGTCTGTCCGATGTTCATTTGGACGTTATCTCTGTGTTTCCGTCGTCCCAGACAACTAAAGTCTCTCTTTACGCTTATTTATTCTACTTAATAATTCTATTACTATTTTTTTTCATTACAATGATCTGTTTTATCATATATATAAATGCATCTTGAGCAGTTATGTCTGCATTATATGAGCATTAAGAGGAGGTATAATCATCTGACCTATACTTATGCCAAAGGCATCTGTTGTAGTTTGATGTAACTTTTCAGTACTTTGATCAAAAACAAACGTAGTAAGTAGTAGTTAGTCTGATACATTAGTGTATTAATCAGGGCGCATTATGTGTGAGGTTTTGTAAAAGCACTAATGCAAAAATTTAAGTAAACATGATTAAGATGAAGAAAAAAGACTTAATGATGAAGATGAAGGAGGAGATGGGACAATTTGACACTAGAAAAGATCTGATTTTGTCAATGTGCACTTCACCACCAAGATGTCACTCGCAACGCTAGTTGGTACTTGACGTAACCTAGGTAACACTCCATCTTGAGGCGTGCTATACCAAGTGGTTACTGGTTTGACGGAAGTGTTGCTAGCTACTCTAGACTGTTAGATACCCCTTGGAAACAGTTTTACCAACGACTAAGCACCCATCCGTCAATTTATGTGGAAATAAAATACATAGCCATACCACTTAATTCCGGCTAATATGCTATCATCCTAATGGCAAGCCTGAAACCTCTTTCCAAGGCGCATTACTTACCGATACGGGCACTAGAAACACTTTCTATCGTCGGAAATCGCATCAAGTAACCGCCACATTAAAATATAAACTTACAAATTAAACACGCCAGCCTTGTTCTGCTATAGGGTTTGACTTTGCATTTGCCCGGCGTGCTGATTTACAGTTTAGGCCTAATTCCATTAAAGACTGTATCTAACTCCATAGCTCTGTTGACTTAAGCGCCGTTCACATTATATACTTTAGCGATAGATCAAATTAAACGTCTTCTCCATCAATCTTTTATTGTGAAAGCGGCCATCATTACACGTCAAATATATCATATAGAGCTGGTCCATATCCAGTCTTCTTGCGTTGACTCTAAAAAGGCACTCTTTAATGTCTATAGCAATTATATGCGTTTATGAAACCCTAATCGAAAGCGCCATAGATCCAAGTAGACTTAATTCACTTATTTTGTCACAATTATTTAGAAATGCTCGTCTTCGGAGACTTGGTTGTAGCTTAATACAGTGCTAGAGATAATTCAATAAGCTTGATGTAATTTGCATGGGACCATTGAAAAGCACAATGACTATAATTCATTTGTTAAGTAAAATGGCTTGGATGGTATTCAATGAAGGTTGTGATGTCCTATTGTGAGGCATATTACCAGCATTCCAGCGCTCATTTAGATATTTGTTATTCCGAGCCTATTCTGGTTTTTGTCAGTGGCGATAATTAAATTGAATTTGATCGCGATCGGATACAATCCTGGTGTTACATTCATCAGGCAACTATCTACCACGAAAGCCCAAAGGCTATTACGAAATACGCGTATATATTCTCTTCAATTTAAGAAATTACTGTTTAAAGATATTTCCCTATTACCGAGCGAAACTGACAAAATGTCGGACTTATTTTAGATTTGCGGACATTGATTTGTGTTAAATCAATTTTCAGCATCAATGTAAGTTTTTTTTTCAATCTAACACTTTTAATTAAGTAGAGTACTAATGGTCCAATTTTTATGTGACCAAAGTCTAATACTTACTCAGTGCAAAATACACACAATCCTATATGTCAAATATACAATTCTATAATTATTCAAACCATTTACAAAACGTCATGTAAAAATACACATATGATATGTTCTTAAAGAGCTCTATTCTTGCAGGAGATGTTCTGTAAGATTTGGATTGTGCACTCAATTTTTGCAGAATCTGTAATTTCAGTAAATCGTAATGGTAAACGTTCGACCATTGTCAAATCCCGAAGTCGGCAGGTTGTCGACAAAGCAATACACCAATAAAATCCAAATATTAAGTTCTAAGACCACGTTATGCTTCGTTTATTTACATCTAAATACTATTAATCCACATTTTCTTCTTATGCTAAATTTTTACTGTTTTGTATATAAGTTATTTCATGGTAAATAATTTCTAACATTTTAATGATAAGTCCTTGTCTATAATTAGTCCATGCTTGTCGACAATCAGGAAAATTGATTTGTCGACAAATTGTCGACAACAGCCTGGTCGACAACAGCACTAAATTTTAAAGACTTTTGCTTGACACCAATCATTGTGTGGTTTAGTATTACATTGTATTATGAAAAATACGACATACCTTAACCAATGTGAGCATGGCACTTGGAAGTGGTTATGAGTCATTTCACACCGTATATATGGAAATACTATAAACAATTGCATTGATACTGTGCATATTTGTACTCGATTAAAAGCATTTGTCAGGTATATACCAAAAATTGATAGGCGCATTAACAGCTCAATTTGTAATAAAAGTTGACTCAAAGGAGGATTTGTCATTAGTCACATTCACGTGCAAATTCAATATACTTGTTGTTGACGAGGATTAGCAACTGTGTAACCTATGTGAGGTAGAGGCATCATGGCAGAAATCGCAAAAAGTGGAAAACCGCGCAGCCGGTGTCATTCCGTAATCATTATATCTTTTTTTGCATTGGGTGGGTGTGCGTAGATTATTGTTATTATGTTATTTGAGATCCGGAGCTAGGAAAGTCAGTGTTGCTGTGCTATTTGCTTCGTTATTATAGAGGCACATAAACTTGTGTGTAGGGGGGAGGTACATAAATTTAGTATAATATTATGCTATTAAAACAATTATCCCACATTAGAGATCCGGAGCATAGAAAATCAACATTACTGTGATAATTGCTTCATTATCGATATAGCCAACAGCAATTATATTTGTGTGTATAGATGGGATGTGTTTGTGTGGAGAGGGATGAGTGGGGGTGAGGGAGCGGGTGAAGCCGGGTTGTGGTTGGGTGTGTATGAGATGGTGTGATGGTGTGCGTAGAATTATTATTATTATGTGATTTAAAAAGGTACACTGAAGAGATCTATAGCGTGGAAAATCAAAAGCGGCTTTCTCACTTCGTCTTAGAATTTATTTAGCTTTTATTTTTGAGTTTATTCACCCCAGAGACCGCAGTTCTTTCTTCTTTCTCTAGGCGCTGCACACAAACAAATGAACATAGATGATAGAATAAGAACAACTAAAATAACAATTTCCAAGGGTCAAACAAATGTGATACATTTTCATACAGGAAAAGGGCAATGTTTCCAAGAAAGGAATGACTGCCCTGCGGCTATGTCACCTCAAGAGCAATTTTCATGTTTAAGCATGTCTTTTAAAATTGGTTTGATACAATTATGAAATACACCCAACTATTTCCAAATAAATGGAGATGCATTGTCCCTGACCATTTGTTTAGAACAATTTGATAAGATTGAAGCAAATGCATCGATCTCGTCATCTTTGTCTGCCATATCATATTGCAAATTGATGATAGCTTGATTTTTCTGCGTAAATCATCCATTCATCAACGCCTCTTTATCACATCCAATAAGTTAAAACTCATAAGGCATGTAATAACATAGCATCGGTCATGCCACCAAGCGATTGTACACACGCTTAACCTAAAGTAGTTGCTGCCACTCCATTAAACACCTCTAAACACCTCGCCTCAATGACTGTGAGATGCTTTACTTCTATTATACAAGCTTGAAACAAAACTGACAAAACGATTTTGAACAGTAATGCTGCATCGTTTCCATGACAACGTGGTGGATTTTTGCCGGAAATCGTGCATTTGTTGCAGATTATGTACATTTCTTAGTGCGATGTTGACACGACTTGTCGTTTCTTGTAGCAATTATAGTTTTCCGTGCTTTTGTGTATCTACTTGCCTAAAGCATAAAAGCTTTGTTTAAGTCACGCACTACCCCGAGCTAAGCATGATACTTGCTCATTATACAGCATTAAGGGGTTTTCATTTGCTATATAACTCCTTGGCTTTTATACAATGTAAATAACATACGAAACAACACAACCATTTTGAGATTCAATAAAAAAGTGAGCAAAAACTGTGAACTTCAACAACATATATATTTTGACCGTGGTTATAAAAGGTCTAACTTGACAAGTATTGTCCTCTAATGTAATTAGTAAAGTCTTAGTCATGTTAGCAAAACCATAAAATAATATTGAGTGTGTTTACACCTTACGAAACAAAGAAATAAGTTTAAAAGCTTTCTTTATTGTTTGCTATATGTATTTTTATTTTTATTAAGAATAAATTATGAACGATGGCGCTGATCGCGAGATTTTAACAGATTTTAACCGCTGCAACCCCACCAGTTTGAAGTTTAATGGACCGTCAGTATTACAAACAAGCAGACAATAAAAATCTACTGCCAGGAGGACTTCAACCAATGTCTTAACCAGATCCGATGATCTATAACACACATTGTATTGAAAATAAAATCCTGCAGCAGTAATAACTGGATCTAGATAAAACATCCCATAATTTGTAAAAATAACCCACATATCCCCCTGATGCAACTACTTACATCTATCAATCAACGATACCACAGTCATAAGATATCTTGGTATCAATAACGGGGGAAATATGAAAGATGTTGAGTTGAGTTGAGATGTTTGCTTATAGGTAGAATATTACAGGTTACATATCGCTGGGTATGATTTCTTTGGATGTCAATCTTGGCAGGAGATATACTAGTTCGCATAAATTGTACTAGAATGAAGACAATGACTTTGTTCTTTTGTTGGTAGAAAAGTAACGTAGTTAACTCTTTGATTATGATATCAGAGGTCCAGAGTTCGAACCTCATTGATCTATCTGCACATGAGAGAAACCCGTGTGGTTAGTTTTTACAGTGATTCCAAGGTTCTCACCAAGTACATGAAGTATGGTGTTGCTGAACTGTTAAGAGAAGGTTCCGTATAGACGGACTATTTTGCACTATACCTGAAGGATCGAAAAAATCACCAAAATTCAGATTTTACATGACACCTTTGTTAGTGTCATAGATGTGTTATCACAGCATGCTAGTGGTTAAGTCAAAAACTGTGAATTAAAGGACAAAATAGGACATTTTACAGGAATCTGTAATTTCTCGACTTAAAAGGTGAAATTAGCTATACATGTATTTGTATATGGGGCTTCAACTCTGATCATTGCTGATACTGCTGTTTTCTTCATTGTTTTTGTCAAAATGTTTCATTTCAAAAATAATTTCTAAAGGGGCTATATTGCAAAATCCGTTCTCCGAAACAACTTTGTCTGAAATGACGGTCGAAGTGTGAGTCCAATTATTCTTGAGGTACAAGTCCCTTTCCCTCTATTAAGGAGGGGGGATGGCATGTGATCACACACAACTTCCATGTGACACCCATGCACACCACATTAATCTATGTATTGCACTTTTATAGTATTTAGATTAAAATAAAAACATGGAAAAGGCCGCATGTCGTCACCATTTATGCTGTTAAACTTAAACAAGTGAATGTAATTACAGCTTTGATTTACTGTCAAATTTTGATATATTAAAGAAATCTGTGAACTCATTCATACATACTCATTTAATAAAGTAAACATACGCGTAGAGCATAGTTTATTTTACCTCTCCTCAAACTGGGCAGGTTGTTTTACTTTGTCAAGTTGAAAAATTCTTATAGAACGTTGAAGTTGTCACTGCCATGTTTCCATTTAACAATGAAACCGTTTTCAAATTTACGCCACAAAGATTGTGTGATTTGGCTTTGTCTGTGGCATTTATTGTTATACCAAAGTGGAGTTATTCAACCAGCTCCAAAGCTCAGATCATCCATGAAAATGTTTTCGTACCTTCCTGAAAAGGTTGTGAAAAGCACGTTTTCTCAGGTCGTTGGGTTTTAATAGTAGACCTGGTGGAGATGACAGACGTCGAGGGTAGAATATATACATTTCAGAAAAGATTCCAGTTAAGACCTGAAATGACCACTAATTTGTATCCCACAATTCCTTGCGACAGAGTTCCGTCTGTGTACAATTTTACATGCTGGCATGTAGAAATTAAGTGTACGAAGTGTACGAAAAATATACTCTGTACCAGACTATCACTTTCGCAAGACCTCTTTGGTCGAATACAAGAATTAGCTGCATTGTGTATTCACGATTAATACCCTTTATTTTTCTTTAACCAAAATACTACAGTGGTATTTATCATGTTTATAGCGTTTGCTTTAGATATGTGAGCGGAACATGAATTTCAAAACTGACGCTACTTTTTAAATTTTCAACGTTCATTGCACTCTTTTACTAATCAAAATGATAAAAGTTCTTCCAATGAACTTTGGGATAGCTAGAATTCTTCACGGGTATCAACCAATGAAATGTAAAAAGACTACTTTTGATCTGGCACCAGATGCCTGCCTGCTTCCTCACGTTTCTATTGTTCATTTGTATAGATAACTAAATATTACGAGCCTCTCAACTTGTTAGAGTTGTGAAGAACGCAGCACAATGCCAAAAAAGAACATGGGATAGGGCTGCCAACCATATCGTCATTTCTGTTCCTTTTATTTTGATTTCTCAACTTTTCTTCTTAGCATGAATATTCGGTAACTCATCCTTTTGTTTTTTCTCAGCGGGAGTTATCAAGGTACCCACGGAGACACTTCGTGCTTAGTTCCTTGATCTATCTCTTCTTCTGTGAGAAAGTCATGCATTGACCTTGGCAGACGATATTCAGGTGTTATCTCTTTTTTTCAGCAGACGATTGAATGTCGTCTGCTCGCAATTTGGTGTCGTCTGTCATTGCTTTCTTTACTAAACGGATTCTCATGAGTTTTCTGATTTTGTGAAGAAAGGATGAGTATAGTTTTGATTTTTATTACACATTGCTGAAAGAATATCAGCAGTATGGCATGAATTTGACGTTTGAATGGTCTTGAGTGAGTTGGATCTTTTGTCATGATCCAATGTCAATATTTAGCTAAGTGTACTTCATCAATTCTGTGTCAGGGGCAAGCGTCGCGTTAGTTTGTAAACTTTAACATTGAACATACACTATGTGTGACAGTGTGACTGGCACTAAAACGCCCTATATAATCATGTTAAATGATACATTTTTAGTTTGGCGGGAATATTTACAATTTGTAACGGCTTCAAACCTATTAAAGGGGCGCTTACTTTATTATTCAACAACTCTTCCTATACCTTTGTACAGGTCTGGAGTCAACCGTTGTTAATCCGTGATGAATCCACAGTTCAGTAGCGTATACGCGAACGCAAGGTTACGCGTACGCCGTACGCGTTACGCATGAGCGCGTAAAATTCGTCATGCCTGGAACATATACTGTGTAAACATGAATTCTCTTCGTTGGCAGTAGCAGCTAAACATTACCACTTTATTCTTTAGTTTTATTGCTGATATCAACAGAGAAATACCGCGATCTTTTTGTAAGGTTGAGTGGCAATGACAAAGGGACATTCCGAATGAAAGAATTATGTGAATTAGACATCTTTAGCTTGTTTCGTTGTTGAAAGGGATTCAATCATGTTTCACCGTTGTTTATCACCAGTTAACAACTCGCGTCCGGCGCGTCTGCGTGGTTTACTTCGCAACCTCGCGAAGTAAACCACTCAGACGACGCGGACGCATCGTTGTTAATCGGTGATGAACAACGGTGAAACATGATTGAATCCCTAATTATTGTTTTTGTATGTACGCTTGGCTTATACAAGTATCGTAAATGACATCTTTAACTTGCAGTTAAGCCGATCAGCTGTCGCGTATTGTACGCGTTCGCGCATTAAAATCTAATGATCGCTGTTGAATGTGTTCGCTATTTTCGTTCAGTAACTGAATGAACCAAATGTTCCGTCCATGTTCTCAGTAATAATAACATCTTTTTGCATATCATGTTTTTCATGTAAAATATGGTACATTATTAATGTCTATGTTCATACACGCAGTAATGCTGAATCGCCAAAATGCTCAGTGTAAATAAAGAAGCCGGTTTTGCTTAATAAGCATCCGGGCGATTCGCTCCTCTGCAAAAGCGATCGAGTATAAATTCAGCATAAATCAACAATCTTTCCCTACTTCGAAAGAGATTTATTTCTACAGATAAAAAAAGTATTCGTACTACGTACTACAAGTAAGAGTTTAAAGTTGCAATTTTCCCTGGACCAAAGTTCTCCAGTGTATACTGATGCAACTGTTAACTCAACAGATAATACTTCAGATGTCATTTTACACCTTCACTCTTGTCTTACTGACGTCGACTATTGTGTTACACGGTCTACAAGGGGGAGAGCGGTGGTACAAAAGGATAGCTATCATAATGGATCTCCTAAATCCAGTGCTCCCAAAATAAGTTATGGCTAAATATTCGTACAAACATGCGATTTCCCTCCGAATGTTTGGGTAAATATGAATGGAAATCACTATTCAAATCTAAATAATAGGAAGATTTAACAAAATCTATAAACATCTACAACCCACCTAACTATTATACACGAACTTCGATCGCCCACCCTACCATCAAGTTAAGACGCATGTCCAATTTGTCCTAAAATGAGCGCTAGAGATGAACTTACGATTACCGTAAGCCATTTGGGCGCTTATTTGCGCATTTCAGTGCACCAGGACAAATGTGTAATGTTTAATTAGGTGCATTAAACAAAAACTATTGAAAATTTCTTGATAAAATAATGGTTCATGTAAGAAAAAACAATTACAAAAAATACGTTGACTCTCTAGTTCCGAAGCATCTTGTCATCATGGTCACAAAGGTTCCTTTTCGTATTCGTTTTACGTAAACGCGTAGTCTTACCCATATTCCCATCCAAATAGCATTAAAGTCGAGATATAATGTGATATTTCCTACTGCCATTCGTTGATCTGGGTAAGTGCTTATTTAGTGTGTTTACAGTCATGATCACTATGCAAATTGTTAGTATAGTAGAAAATAAAACATAGAGCTGTCACTTAACAGGGGCTTTATTGTCAACGAGAGCTAAAATATCAGGAAGCTTTGTGTGTTGTATTTGAGACTTTAGGTTCTTAACGGAAGCCATAGCCTCATAAACCAGCTACCGTCAAGCCCGGTGTCACTTTTTGGTTTGAAAACAGGGGGCTTTAATCCGAATTAATGCCTGGCTTTTGTGTAATGTTTGCGTTGGAGAAAAAAAGGAGGGATCGTTATATTTGCTCAGTTAATGGGTTTGGAAGAAATAAAACGACTGTTTGCAAGACTCTGCAAACACTATAACGGCTTAGCAATGGTCACTAGTGTTGTTTTAGACCTTGAATGCGATATCCGTTTTAAGAGTCTGTGAGAGCGAAACTAAATTGGATTTCATGGAATATAACGGGATGATATATATCAACATGTGTAGAATTATAGATTGAAGACAAATTGAGTGAAGATAATTAAGAAGGCAATTGAGAACCATCGATTATTCAACTATATATTATTGATAATGGTCCTAGATCTCATAAAATTCAGGTTTTGGTAGCACAGTAATTTCCATATCATAACCCTAATCTATTAAAGGATCGGTGTTCCCTTATCATATTTCCCTGGTGCTCTGAAACGCTAAAAATAAGCGCCCAAATGACTTACGGAAATCTTACGGTTAGAAACTATGCTAAACTGTTGCGATTTGGTAGTTCACAGCATCTTGCGAATGGTAGTGAGCTTTGACAAAAATTGCATTGATCATTTCGTAGCGAGCATGTAGAAGGATTCAAATATCACAGATATACTTTTGTAGGTCATGTGGTTCTTGAGTTAAGAGGGCTGAAACAACAACATTTTTGTAAAACGTACATAACTCATTAAAAACAATAAATCAAGCAAGTTTTCAAAGTATATAATTTGTAGAATGAACTTTTGCAAAGCATCAACGTGTAAATTTAGACAATGAAAATCGATATTTTGGCTGCTTCGACCAACAATACCGCGTCAACAACATATTTGTCCTGGTGCACTGAAATCATCAATTAAGCACCCAAATGACTTACACTAATCTTAAGTTCCTCTCTAGCGCTCATTTTAGGACAAATTTGGACACGCGTCCTTACTTGAGGGTAGGGTGATCGATCAAAGTGTAGGGTAAACGGTCAGGTGGGTTGTTGAGGCACATCTAGATTTATATATTTAGTTAAATCTTCCTATTTAGATTAGAATAGTGATTTCCTTTCATATTTATACCCTAACATTCGGGGGAACTCGCTTGCTTGTAAGAATATTTAGCCAAAACTTTAGGAGACCCATTATGATAGCTATCCTTTGGTATCACCGCCCTCTCCATAGTAGACCGTGTAACACAAACGTCGACGTCAGTAAGATAAGGGCGAAGGTGTAAAATGACATCTGAAGTATTATCTGTATAGACAATTGCATCATTATGGCACACTTTTCTGGCACTCTAACCTGTAGTGGGTTATTACCAATTGATCACGGAGTTGTACCGTCTATTCTGTTGCAGTAAAAATGGCAGGCAAATTTCATTGACAATTACATTCATTCATATACGAATTGAGAAAAACGAAATTGTGTATAGAAACGTTTTAAATTTTGAAGAAAACCAGATGATGTGGACTCTTTCAATCTTTTAAAACGTCAAGAGGTATTAAACATTTTAAAACTTAGCTCTCGTTACGCTGAGTATTTAACCTTTGCTAAGCATCAAAGAACTTTGAATGAAGAATAAGAACCCTAACGACACCACAACGAAACAAAAACAAAAGAACTCGTACTAAAACAAAAATTGATCAGAAAAGTACGAATACCTTTCATAATTGGTGCTTATTAAGCTCCAGGTCAACACCACAGAAAAAGATCTTAAATTTGTTTTGAAAAAACAGTAAAAAGCCTAGGTGTAAATTGGCTTGATTCGGAGGAGCAGATCGCTTGTTTTGCCATATTGTGCGCGCGGCTCAGGTGTCTCGCCCTTAATAAGCGCGTCACCAATCGTTTTCAATTCACTCAACTTGCTTCTAAATTTGGCAGCCAACGGCAGAGAAAAAAACACAAGATGCGTGTCAGACCTTTTGTTAGGTGATATTAAATTATATGGTGAGAATCCCCGGGTGAATCCCCGTTAGGTAGAGCATTAGGGTGCGCTGAAACCCGAGGATTGTCTTGAAGCTACAGGGGGAAAACCTCGAATAAACTGATAGCTGAAAAAAGTCGAACTTTTGGTAGATCCGAAGTATAGACTATCACCAAAAAGTCATCCGCCTGTGGGTCTCTGAGGAAGCTAACCAAATTTACTCTCAATTTTCCCGCCACACGACGTGCAAGTGATTAGATCAGAACGTTTAAAACCCATCATGGTGAAAACGACAAATCGACACTTGGCAAATGCTTGGGAAGTGGAATAAGGCAATACAACGTTCAGCTTAGGAAATTGAATTGAACGGGTAAATTAATTGTATTTTACGGAGTGGTTCGCTTAATAAACATCAACGGTGTCATGGGCTTGTTTAGACCCTGAGAACAGCCTTTGAGGGACTAATATTGGAATTGAAAGGATCGGGGAGGGTGATGTGGATAAATGTCTTGAGGTGAAAAACTGATAAAAGTATAACACAATAGCTCGTGGAAAAAGTAACTAGAACAATATGATGTAACGGCTGAGTGACGTACGATGAACTAGAGTGCATGGGTGAGTGTGATGACACCGCGTGCGAGGAGGAGGTAGGCTGAATTCTTATGCACAATGTTTCATTTGGCAGGTGGAAATTCCATTAGATATTTTCATCTTTATGTTTCTCAAATTCTTGCAAAATTTATTTAGTTATAATCTGACATTCTGACCGCGTTTATTCATTTTCGTCTACGTTTGAGTTAAAGCAAGATTGTATGTTTGACATGATTATTAAGTGTCGCCAATCATAAAATGGGCGGTACCATTAAAACCCGATTCGATCATTTGTATGAAAAACATTGGTTCATTCATGTTATTCTAATAAGGCAAGTCTGAACATTAAACATCAATTTTTCATCTGGTCCAAGCTTGACATTTTGTTTACAACACCACTTCATTTTTAACAAACACTTAGTAGCCTAAGTTGCACATTCACATTTTATCCTCACCCATCACAATTATCGAATAGCCCATGACGACAACACATAGCGTGCATTAAACACACCCCCGTACATCGAATAGCACGGCGCGTACGTGCATCTTCTTCGCACGATGTCGGGACATCGATCGAGTAGTCACACTTGGGTGCAGGACTATTTCCGAAGTGTTTTGTTCCGAACGGTGTTTATTCCGACGAATGGTTTCAGTATAAGGTCATAAGCCCAAAAGGTCTTTATTCCTAAGGGTCATTTCATGGGGTCATTTGTCCAAAAGTTTTTTGGTGTTTTTTTTTCGAACATGTCGAATAAGTGAAGCCAACGCGACATATAGGAATAATAAAAAACGTTCGGAACAAAAACACTTTGGAATATCGCTGTGGCCCCATAATTGCCAATGAAACGTTATGAATCTGATATGTCTGAAAATCGACCTGAAGGCCGTGGATAGTCATATCATGCATGAATTTTGAAATAAAGTAAACAAGCAGTCTTTCCTGTTGTAACATGCTCAACTTTATGTAAGCGTACCAATACTGAGACAAAGCTAAGAAACTTACTTATTCCTAATGCCACACTAGCCTAATGATACAGTATTTAGTGGTTAATTAACCACCGAAGAAGTGCAACAATTCTGACCTTGGCCTATATTATATTAATTGCTTTCATTAGCAGATGTCTCGTCAGTCAAAGAGGACTAGAGGAGCATCTGTTCGTCAATTTTTACACAATCTCATTTAAAATAGTGTCTTTCTGAAGTCTATCGTCTGCGCACAAAACTTATTCATTCGTGCAAACGTCAACAAAAAAGAACAAGGACATTTGCGCCAAATTACATTTTAAAACATCCAAATGATGGTAAATCGAATTAGGTAAATATAACACGCTAGAAGAATAGAGAAATATATAAAAAGGACGGAAGAGAAGTAAAAACACTGAAGTTGAAAAGAAAATAACGGACCTATAGAAACGAACGATCTTCTTTTAAATGGGTGATATGTGTTACACAATAGCAATATCGAGGCACCCGTGCGTACTGCTCACTACACGCCTAAACTGTTCGGTGTCTGTTTAGTTATCATTGTCCTAATACTAGCGATAGCCATAACAAAAGTATATGGCATGCAAAAGATTATATTATATTAATACGATGATTTAAAGAAAAGCAGTTCAATTTATACTTTATTTAGTAAAACGATGCAAACAGTCGCCGTGTAGTGTTCTATTATTATGTTTTCAAGTGCACCCTCATTTGTATCGTTAAATTGTTAAGAATTGTCCATGAGGATATAATATTCAAATAAAAACATTTTATGGACACACTAGAAGCTAAATTCCCATCATTTGAAAGTCATTTATGATTATTGCACTTTTGACATTCAAGGAGGAAATTCCTATCAGCTAAAATTATTTACGATTCGGCGGATGGACTGAAGTAGGGTCGGTCGGGATTTTTCTTTTGTAATTTTTTCTGGAGTCTAAAATGACCCTAAAATATCACCAAAAATTTGGCAAAGATTTGATGATTTTTTGCAAACATATTTTGAAAATGTTCTGAATTTACGCAACAAACAAATCGACTTGAGACCTTATATAGCCCATAATTTCTTTAACGATATGTCGGGGTGCACCGCTCAGTCCGACACGCCGCTAGTCCGACAACACAACTTCCCTATACTTGAGGTGCGTCAGTCCGAAAATGAAAAGCACAGCGCTAGTCCGAAAAAGCATGCGCTAGTCCAAAAATGAAAACCACTGCAACAGTCCGACACGCCGCTAGTCTGAATCTGTAAACACAGTTTTCAGTCCGACACTGCGCTAGTCCGAATCCGAAATACACTGCTCTAGTTCGAATTTGGAAAATATTTATTCAGTCCGACACTGCGCTAGTCTGAAACTGAAAACCATGGCGCTCGTCCGAAACTGAAAACCACAGCGCTAGTCCGAATCTGAAAAACACTGGGCTACTCCAAATAATCAGACTAGCGCAGTGTTTCCACCAATTCAAATTCGGACTAGCGCAGTGTTTGTCAAATTCGGACTAGCGCAATAATGGTTTTCAGTTTTGGACTAGCGCAGTGTTTTTTAAATTCGGACTAGCGCCGTGTCGGACTGAAGGAGTGTTTTCCAGATTCGAACTAGCGCAGTGGTTTTCAATTTCGAACTAGCGCAGTGGTTTTCATTTTCTGACTAGCGGCGTGTCGGACTGGCAGAGTGCATTTTAGATTCGGACTAGCGGCGTGTCGGACTGGTGCATTGCATTTCAGATTCAGACTAGCGGCGTGTCGGACTAGCGGAGTGTCGGACTAGCGTAAAGTCGTACACGCACAAAAATTACATTTCTGAGATTCGTGGGACCAGACGCATAATTTGACATGTTTGAAAGTTTTATTGGAATAAAATTAATTTTTGCCCTATGCGATCCTATGGGGTCATTTGGGGGTATTTTTGAGGGTCACGATCTCAAAATATTGCTTGGCCAGACACCCGATTCGAGTTCAGCATATATACCCAAATTAACAAAAATAAGTTGGTTGCCAACTTTTTCCAAAATAGAACCACTCTACATGCTAATGTTCATTCCCGGGTGTTCATTATCCCATGATGACTGTGACGATCCATTTTGTTATCATTTCAGGGACAACTCTACCGTGTTCTGTCCTTATCACGAATACCTAAAGAAAACAATCATTTAAACATCCGATTTATCTTTTATGATACAAAATTGTCAAATTTTATTATAAAAATAAGCTGGGTAAAATAATAATACTAAATGTTTGTTTAAAAACAATGTTGAGAAGCAGATGGAACATAAGTTTATAATCAACTTCAAGAAACGATGTTTGCACGCGCAACATATGAGCCTATCTTACGACCCCGACACCATTATGACCGCATGATGAACGTATTGTATAGTTCTATAGCGATGATTAAAAGTTAAATTTTGTTTCTTATTGTTCTTTCTTTGTGTATTAATTGCAGATAATTGCCTTAACTTTCCGGTTGTCTTTCTGCAACTCTTTCTTTATTGATGTTACTAGTCCACCTGTCGGCGCGTGCTTGCCCGTTCCATTCAAGTTTAGTCCTTATGTCTCTTTATATGTTATTATTAACTTTTGTGTAACAAACTCTATTCAATTTTAACAAATTTGTGTTGATAAAACAAACATATGACATTCATGATCAAATTGAATTATCTTTTAAAAGTTAATTATCCTTTTAAAACACCCTCTTTAGAATTCTTTCATCTCAAATTAGCAACTTTGATACAATGTCGACCTCTAAGTAGTTCTCCACATGGCGTGAAATGTAGCCCCACTACCTATTCATCGTATATGTGTTAAAATAAATACATATTTAGAAGACCATTCTTCTGACTCTTAACGCCGTGAAGAACAGAGAAGTTACTACAATAAACTATTCAAAATTGACTGAAAACGGGGCTGAATTTGCGCAGGTGCACCCCGTGCGTCACGCTGCTTCGTATCGGTATTGTAGTCTGTAACACTCTTTCCAACGTTCATATCACCTTAATGTTTATACATATCAGTTCCGTACCCCTAATAGACATTACCTGGCTGGCCCAACACCAGTATAAATAAAACCAGCACACGAGTATGATACCTTCGATATTGAATCAATTTTCTACATTTTGCCGCCTTTAAGTTTTTATTTCAAACATTTTTACAGGTGTGGTATTGTCAAAAGTTCGTCTGGTATGAACGTAGTCTATACTACAGACCGTGTACCTATATTACCCATAGGGAGATAAACTACTGGGAACCACACACTCTTGGAACTGGTCGCTCCGCTCACTATTCGTGGGGCATCGCGGTTTGTGACTCGCGGCTCGTGTCCCCCTAAATCGCGAGTGGCTTTGACAAAGACTAGTATGAACGTTTCATTTATTAGCAGACGATGCAACTTTTAAAATGATTTTTACGAGTCACAAAAGATTTTTTCAAAAATCTTAAGTTTATCTAAAGATTTTTTGAACCAGTTATATACTATGTATGTTACACTCTTTAAAAGTCAATTTTTTTGTAAATATGGAGGCCTATATAGTATAGTCGCTCAGAGTGCGGCATATTTGTGGGCTCTCCATCACGAAAAACAGATAAATATCGATTTACAAGTATACCAACCTCACCATCAATATTATCATTATAGTCAAGATACAAATAATTAGAATTTGTTTTGCATCTGCTACGCCGTGTCTGCCAAACCCGCGGGTACCGTGATTGGTGATGTGTGCGTATACAGCCTATCTGCGTCCACCGGTTACGCAATAGATGATCTCCGAACGCACCAAACGCGAAACTTTTGTATAATTATGTATATATTATTTATTAAGTTTCGCATAACAAATAAGCAACTCGGTTGCAACTTGCTTTGCGACTATGTCCACATGAGCCGCCAGTAGTGCTTCGTCAAAGACCACGATCAGAAAATGCTTATACGAAAAGTATAGGGCTTATACAGTTTGAAAAGTGGTCCAAAACAAATGCTCTAGATGAAGGCAGACGCCATTTTGGCTGGATGCCATTTTGTTTTACCTTTTCACAAAATGGCGCCTCTGTCACCTTTCAATCGATCGATATTAATTCAACGGTTATCTTTTACATTTGGAGAGCTGCCAAATGTGTATTGCATAGGGGAGTATCTATCTGTGCCATAATCGGCACCATCTTGTTTTTGACGCTGTACAAGGTCCGTAATCCGGCGATTGGTGCGTATTATTACGCAATCGTGAGGATTGTTGGCTGCTTCGTAGTTTGCCGATTAGCATTGTGGCCTAATATTTAACGTAGCTCTGCATTAAAATATAAACATAAATTTGGGGGAAAACAAATTTTGGAGAACATCACAAAAAAACCACACTGTAGAAAAGTAGAAAGCCAAAATTGGGTTTTTGTGTAAAAAAATCTGGACACTACATTTGTACGCGGCATTTGTACGCAAGATGTTAATATGATGTCATTCTCCCGTGCGGATTTGGTCACATAGAAATACATTACTCATACACTACTAAAAAGTTAGAGATCAGGATTTTGCCCTTGACAATGTTACCCATGTGTGAACTTCATTTTCATTGATGATTTTTCCCTACAGCGCAACTTCATGCTTGGTTAAGCACCAACTAATATGAGTTGTTATAATTGCTCATTCACGCGTCTCAGAGTCTAAGTCTGCTAGACTCTGAAACACATAACAGAAGGGATACGTGGTGAAGTGTATTGCATCGTCTTTTACATTGTGTCTTTGCGCAATAATACTGGTAGTAGAGACCTATGTGACTGAAGTTTTGAAGTTGTCAGAGCTGTTCAAAGGTGTAATGATTCAGAGGTATGTTGCTGAAAGAATAGGAGTGGCCCAGACTATCAATGTGCAGGACCGTAACCTAGAATTACCCGCCAAACGGTTCAAATGCATATTCCACAATTCCACACTGCAAGTTTGTGACCAGACAATTATTACACGTACAGTGCATGTCTTTATGCCAGAAAACAAGATATGATATCTGCTTTGTCTATAACACACCACGTAAGAGCTGGAATTAACTTTGTCAATGCTCATATTGACTGGCAGTTTAGATATTGAACCCCGGGTATTGAACTTATGTCGTCTTTACCGCCGAGTTCAGGTTTGGTGTGTCGACTAATGATAGACGTGTCCGAGTCTGGAGACAAAGGGGGCAGCATATGGAGGAGGACAACACGATCATTTTGGCAGTGGCTCATGATCTGGGGTGGAGGAATCAGCATTGAGGGCCGTACAGATCAATATGTCTTCCATAGAGATGGGATTTGTGCATAGCGCTACCCCAATGAAATCCTTATTCCCAATTTTGTGTCTTACCTAGGCGCTGGTGCTGTGGGTGAAAATTCTATGCTATGTATGACAATGCCCATCCGCACCAAACTAGAGTGGTGGAAAATTTCCCTGACGATGGGGCTTTAAGAGAATTGAGTGGCTAGCCCAATATCTGGACCTGAACCAGCTACAGCGCACGTTCGAAGCCATGTCCTCTTCAGATCAGAACTTTAAATACTGAAGCACTCCTTAGACACTGATACGATATGGACCAAGAGGGCATTTGCAGACTCATCAGACACAAAAACCGTGACTCATAGGAGTGCATTGTCTGAGCTCCCAGTCCACATAAGCGTTTGCAAAGTTGTATGTGGCTCTGCGATGCGCTACGGTTAGAGCAGCACCTCATCTGGTATTCTGGAATGAAGACCAGTACTGTGAAGACGTGCGCGAATGGTCTGGTCACAAATTTGCACTCGCGTGGCATTGTGGAAGACAGCACGCAGTTGGACCGATGTTAATTTGGGAAAGAAATTTCATGTTGCGGTCTTGGGCAGGGGTTGTGAACATTGGGCGACCTTGACCAGCTCTCATGACACTCTAGCCAATCCAATTCTTTCAGCCACTTGCTTCTGTGTCATCCCATCCTATTCCATTTGAACAGCTCTGGTAACTTCAACTTCATCTATATCTGTCTTTGAACCGCATCACAAGTCTCTACTACCTTGAATATTGCCCAAGGATATAGTGAAATATGGCATTGTGATGTTGTGCAGGAACTATGCAATACACATCACCACTTTTAATCTTATCCCTTCTGCTATGTGTTTCAGATCCTAGCTGACTGGGACTCTGAAACGCGTGAATGAGAAATTGTACCAACTCATATTGGTTGGTGCTTAACCAAGCATAAAGTTACGCTGTAGTGTACAATTATCAATGCAAATGAGGTTCACACAGGGGTAACATTGTCAAGGGTAAAAGTATGATCCTTTAATTTTTTCGAGTATTGTAGCCCACCAAATTTTGTTTCTTGATCAAGCGCCGCGGAAATTTAAGACTTTTCTTGATTTCAGAACAGAGTGCATCGTGGGTAATAATATATAAGAGATAAACTAGCCTGGACCTCACAGAGTATTTATAGGGATGAACTTCGTACTTTGTAAAATGCTATGCACTTGTGGTTTGCATATTCTTTGGTCGTAATGTCTTAACATCACTTGCATTATAATAAGCAGAGTAATTCATATTGGTTTAGCCTTGGAACTGTACCTAGATCTATGTATTTTATTTAGAGAACATCCACCCTACTCCCATCCCTTCAACTTAGAAGTCCTCACTTGCATGACTCGAGCAGATTATTGACCCATTGTGTTTGTTCACGTCTTGCTAAAAACAATGAAACTGAATGTTTTTGAGAGAACTCTTGACGTATGTCCTCAGGCCGGTGTAGCCCTTTGATCTCAAACGAGTACACCTCCACTGTTGGGCTTGATGTTCAGCTTTCTGTAGTGGCATCCCGGTGTGGCATCCCTATGTCAAGATGAACCAAACCATTTCATCCGTAATTGGGTTGTTTCTTAAAGTATTGTCTGTTATGTTCAGCCTGCGCCTGGTATATCCTCATTCCTGATCGAGTCTATTAAACCGGGCACTAAGGATAGACCGAACTCACCGACGACATCTTATCTCAAATACTTCGAGCTTGCTTTGGTTTGATTTACCCCATATTCGGCTCTGTAGGTGGCAATAGAGAATGATGCTTCTGAAAATATTCACTTTGAGTGACCTTGAGATATCTTGGTTTGAGTTCATTAGTTTGCTTGGGCTACTCTTGTATGGAATCAACAGCAGTGGCGTAGCGTGAGTCACCCGGTGGTGGGGTGGTGGTGGGGTCGCCAACCATTATGGGGAGGGGGCACCGAGTCTGACGGGGCGACCCCTATGACGCTACGCCACTGATCAACAGTCTCATAACATAAAACATCTGTCATAGTCTGTATCTAAATTTATATCAATGTACATTGTACATTGTACAAAGTAGCCGAAGCACATTTTGAAGGGTCACATTGTGTATCGTCATGACTTTGGATTGCAATAAATAATTAAACCAAACAATTGTTGTATACATGGTTAGTTTGAAGAAACTATACTCTGGAATATACGTAGGAATGCATATGTGCTTTACTAAATTAACAGATTACCCAATTTTCATAACTTTTTTTACTTCACGAAATCAGGAGTATGCAGTGTGCAGTGCAGTTCATAAACTACAGTAAAAAATATCCACATGAAGAAAGTCTTCGTTTTTTTGGAACATATGAGCACACCACGTTTTTGCGCAAGTGGAAAATAACAATTAGAACTCAAATACCGAACTTCTCCCAATCGTTGAAGTAAAAAAGAGATTAGTAAGTACAGGCTGTGTCAAACAGATTGGTACCAATAAGTTTTGACTGTTATTGTAAAGCCTACTTCTTCCAAATGCAACATATTGCTATATGACTGTTTTTGACATTAAGGGGGTACTACACCCCTCGATAAATTTGTGTCTATTTTTGTATTTTTCTCAAAAACTAATAACACAGTGGTAACAAAAGTTACGTATATTATAGGGGCAAGGAATCCAATTACTACACTGGAATTTCAGTGACCCATGACAAGCGGCTCGTTATTTATGATAAGAAAAGAGGTACCGCTAGGATGTACCTCATTTCCAATCATATATACTGAACCGCATGTCTTGAGTCACTGAAATTTCAGTATAGTAATTGGATTCCTTGCCCCAATAATATACATAACTTTTGTTACCAGTGTGTTATTATTTTTTGAGAAAAATGCAAAAATAGTAACAAATTTACCACAGGGGTGTAGTACCCCCTTAACCAACAAATTAGGTGCATCTTTTGAAGGTTTTATGTTGCATTTTGATGTGGTAGCCTTTTCCATAATCACTGGAAACTGATGGGTACCAATCATTTTGATACAGCTTGTATTTATTGGCGGGAATTTTGAACTACAAAAGAGAAAACATGGGGAAAGTATGCAATTAGACACTGAATTCGCGTGGAATTATTTGAATTGTGCCTTTTCTATTTAAATCAATGTAATTCAAGAATGCAAGTGAATTTAGAAAGTATGTGAAAGCAGATTTTAGTAAAGCTAACACGTGTCTCTGCGTGAGCCACATTAGTTCTCAAAAAGCATATTTTTCAAGAGTATAGTTCTTTTGCAGACGCACCCTGTTTGCCCTTTCTTCAAATGAGAGGGATGTGACTTTTATTTTCTAAGTCTCAGACACGTGTGTGTTCTTTCAGCACCAGAAATGCTTTGATGTGGCTTTAACTTTGTTTGCATTCTGTTGATATTGTTGATCTTGCTAAAGAAAAAAAAACACACACACACCCACACACACACAAAGAGCACATAAAATAACTCATATAAGCAAACAAATGTATCTTTCATAGTTTGTAGTCATTTTTATTTTTTCATAATTCTAGATTCTTCTGAAGATTTCAGCTTTGATGCCTGACATGCAAGATATGATTACTTTAATGCTTTAAAATGGTACAAGATTTAAGATAATCGCAGAAGTGAATTATTCATTTAAAATTAGTCTTTTAATGGAACATATTATATATATTTAACAATGGCGAAAATTGAAGAACTGCATAACAGTAAAGAACATGTTAAATGGTGTGCACAATATCTTCCACGCCATAAGAAAATGAAGACCGTATTAGACTGAGCAGAGATGTCCGGAAACACCGGTTATTCGACCATCCATGTACCGTTGACTACTTGACAATTTTCAAGATCCAACTCATGGTGATAAAAACATTTAAAATTTGACTTTATTATATCGGCATTTTGCACACTATTATTCTTACGATCTAATTGTGCAATCTCGTATTTTTTTGGAATGCATAATATAGTTTAATTTAATACTCTTTCTTCACTGTTTTTCTAGAATAATAATGGTACATAATGTTTTCAATTGAAAAATTAATAACCATATGTCTTTCATTTTACAAGAATGATTAATCTGTCTATTTCATTCAGTTTATCAAAATCTATAAGGGAATTAGTCATACACTAGGAGACATTGCTGTTAAAAATCTGTGATTGGTTGAAAAATCCGTGTTGGATCACAGATTTTTCAACCGATCACAGATTTTTGTCTCCTAATGATAGCAATAATTCCCGCTTTGATATCTGAATATGTTCACATATTAATACCCATTTCCCTCAATTTTCCCGAACCAACATTAATACTTAGACTGCTTGTGAAGTCTGCTTATAAGATAAAAAATATAGATGAGTGTACATTATATTTACATTCGGGCGCCCTCTGTCGTTCTGAGATAGAAACTACAGAGCAATACGTCATAAAAGGACTTTTTTTGCATTGACGTTGTTATCAAACTTGCTTCAGCTGTTGCTTTAGGTGCTGCAAGCTACATGATATCACAAAATTAAAACAACAAAGATCATTTTGTAAGTTGGGTTTGAAATTATTGTCTCCCATGAACACTGCTGTATTTTTTGCCTTGTGTGAAACAACAGAGGGCGTCCCAAATGTAAACATGTGACGTCATAGGTCAACCATGTGTCAACTCATCTATATGGCATTATTCTACGTTACTATTTTTGGCACTTTGCTAATTGCACATTTTTAAAGTAACTTCAGCAGCAGTACTTAAGTTCCAATCCAAATAACCTCCGTGTTTAAATCTGAAAGCAGAAATTCTATTGAAATCTAAAGTACTAAATTTGTTGAAAAATTGTTGTAAGAACAAAATTATGAGGTATATAAAACAACTCTGTTTTGGCAATGTCATATACAATACATATGCAAATCATATACAATTTTATTCCAATTTATACATATATTATACAGGTAAAGACAGATCTTAAATATTTGTCATAATCGATGTATTGCGATATTATCAATTAATGTTCGTTGACAAAGAATTATAGCGATTGCTATAAAAGTCAATTATTCTCCCATCGACACGCCCAAAGCTGCAGCATGTTGTTTAGCTCTCATCCGTAAGCTTTCAATACTATTTGTTTGTGGGTTATGTGGATTTACCAGCGGAGACATAGGCTGCAGAAGGGATGTTGGTGGCCATGCGAAACCCGGTAATTGCGGTGAGTAAAACCCTGGAAGATTGGGTTGTCTATCTCCTCCTCCTAGTTGGAAATGTCCTAATGGTAGTCCGGGTCGTGGAAAAAATCCAGAAGCAGCGCCTGATTCGAAGAATTGTGCCCGTAAAGCTGGTGGAAATGCCATTGGATCTGTTGGGAAACCACTGGGTAGGTGTGGAGAGCCTAGGAAACCATTAAGGGGACCTGGATAGAGAGAGAGAAAACAAACATAGAAAAACAATCATTAGTTATCATTCAAATATGTTGCAAGTTTAACATGTTTAATGCTTAATCAATTTGTACTTTGTCTTGTCTGTTAGCCTTTTTCAATTATCTTCAAGTTTGAAAGTTTAACAAAGTGAAGCTACATTGGTCTCTTTTTTCTACTTCTTCCAAACACTGCCGAATAACGACCAGGTATGTTGACGCGTTGTTTTCAACATTCATGTTGTTGTTATTCAAGATGTACTAAATTTAAATAAATGAATATTCATACGGAATACTATACTTACTGTGCATTGGTCCACGTATGAAACCTTGGCATGGTGATGAAGCAGATAGACATGGTGACGAAGCAGATTTGGTAGATCTTTGATCATCAGTAGATATCATCAAAGGTGACCCAGCAGGTTTCTCTACTTCAGTCTTACTGCTCTCAGTTTGTTCATCTTCTTTATCTACTGGTGATGATAATATAGGTGGCTCCTTCTTGACCTTTTCTTCATTTTCACCATCTGATTCTGAGTCGCTGGTGACCTTGATCTCTTCTTCTCCATGAAGTCTTTCAGATTTGATATCACCAAGTTCAGTTGTTGTTTGGGGTGGTGGAGAGAAGCAATCCTCTTGACATCTTTGTTCTTGGTCACCGGATTCAGATGGTTTATCTTCTTTATCTGCGCCTTCTTCTTCTTTGTCGCTTTTGTCAGCCAGTGCTTTGTTTCTTTGTTGTTTGCGGAATTTGGCACGTCTATTTTTGAACCAAACCTGTGATACAATAATGAAACAGAGAAAATAATATCAGACAATGCCATCAAATATAGGTCAAAATTTTACTAGAAAGGATAATGTTTACTTTGAGTTAATAACTTCAGTATTCAGTGCATGCAGTTATAATACATTTGATTCTGAATCTATATGAATCTGAAAGAGCGTGTTCAACAATCATGACAATCATTTTTTTCTTTTGACTCTTCGAGGAGGAGAATGTGATTGATCATGTTTATGCAAATTATATCAACTGTTGATTTTATAAGTACGTTTTATTTACCTGAATTCGTGCTTCTGGCAGATTAGTGCACATTGCAAGTCGTTCTCTCATCACAACATCCGGGTAATGTGTCTTGGAAAATGTTTTCTCTAGTGCTGCTAGCTGTTGATTGGTGAATGCAGTGCGACTGCGCCGTTGCTTACGATGTGCACCGTAGCGGGCTTCAAGAATTATGTCTGTAAAGAAACAAAAACGAGAAAGAGAAAGAAGGGTTAAAAAAAATGATCACAAATCATTTAATCTTTGTTAATTCTGTACCTCCATAAATCTGTCAAAACTTCTTTTGCCAAAAGAACAATCAAAAGTGTCTCGTGTAAATGGACCATTATCTGAAAATGCCATATTATCCAAATTAGTCATGCTAGTTTTACAATTCTTGAAACTGTAGCTTACTCGCTGCTATCTGATTTCTTTGTACGGTAGTTTGTCACTATGCGATATGCACTTGAAATCTATAGATGATGTATATCATGATGCAGGAGTCGAATGAGACTCAATCTTGTAGCCGGCTTTTAGCCCCCGTTATTTCCCTCCTGTATTAGGTTACACCCATTAAAAAGTCTCTCTTGTGAAAGTCAATCGATTCAGGAAGGTTACAGTGAGATGGTTTTGTTAGATCGATTTAGTCGCCTGCTTCATGTCATCTAATCGCGCCTAAATGGTGGGAGCATCAAAGCAACAAATGAGCTAAAGTGACTTCCCGCCTTTTTTGTTGAAAATGACAGAAAGCTGTATAAAATGTGAGTTTATCTTTGATTAAAGGTACCTCGATGAATACATAAATACCCAGATAGAGTTTCAACCGATACTAACGTAATTGCCAGTATGGTGTGATCATTTTATGGCGACGTTATAGGTAAGTTGTAGGTAAAATGACACAGACATGCAGTTGTTTCAGTTTTTGTGTCAACTTATTTTTTAAGGCAGACCATTCCTTTACGGTACGGCACGGTAAAATACTTTCAATATTTATGAGCTGTGATTTTAAAGAATGGCTATTATTGATTCAATATTTCATTTTAAAAAAAATCAAAAAAATCAATTTGATGTGCAATTGAGAAAAAAATATTTGGAAAGAAACACCAACTTTAGGTCAGCATTTCCGGAGAAAATCTTATATAATTTAACAATGACTTATTCGATGATTATTTTGCTATATTATATTCAAATTCCTAAATTGAAATCTCTGTATAATATGGTATTATATTTTCTTTCATTTTGATACAAGAAATTTCGAGGACAGTCGGCTGATGATTAAATTTGCTCAACGCAAATCAGATAGAACCGCAGTAATTTTCTTTAATAATTCAATAAAGTACGAATACAATTTCAAAATTTTCAATTTAGTAGAAAACGATTTTTAAAGTTTTTATACAAATCGGACGATAATCATTAGAAAATTCCATGGCAATAGTTTTAGAAGAGTATAATCAAAAGGGGAGGGAGATATATAAGTCTATAGCGGTTGGCTATCATATTGTTGTCAACACTGTCAGTCATCAAACAGAGCAAACCAAGATGCTAACTAGCAATGACAACGGTGAAAATAAAATGAATTTGATCTTTTCTGAACGATATAATCGATTTAACCGCGCATTTTCCGCCTCAATTCGTGTATCTTGTTGTGTTGTTGTTCAGTTTTGTCGTGGTCTAGAAGGTAATAATAAACCTGAACGACTGAAAACAGTTCTGAAAAGAGTACCACTTAATTATATGGACATGACGCTTTCAGATTAAATTTGTTAAAACGGTAAATAGATTTGACCAGAATAGAAAAAAAAAAGAGATGAGCAATCAGGCAAACAACAACGGTACTTATTATTTGGTGCTTATATCATTTGTTAAACGTGTAATTTAAATCACCGTATGTAAGTTGTATTGATTTGTGGATTTGTCTTATGTAGAAAGGTCGTGGTCTTTTATTATAGTACCATTGATGAAACCAGCAACCTGATATGCGTAAAATGACACAAACAATGACATCAAGATAAGTCCCAAATAGGAGTTCATTTCGAAGACATGTAAGATGTTGTAAAGACCTATCAAACCATTCAACTTTATTAAGAGAAGAGTACCCATTCAACTATTGTAAGAGAAGAGTACCCGTAATATTGATTTTACTTAAACAATTAACCAATAAGCCAACGCGGTGTTTTGCCAATCGGTATGCGCACATAAATGGTAACGGAAGAAGACGATTCTTGTTCTCTCTGCTATCGCGTTAAAGCAAATTGCAATTATTTCAAAAATCAAAACACCAATAATTATGTAACCAATATTTCACCACGCGTGGTTTGTATCATATGGATTTATGAATGGAATTAACAAGAGCCAATACAAAAAAGGACCACAACCTCGTTGTTTTGTTTTCATAGAAGGAACGCCTTTTTTACCTTTTTGTAAAGCTATAGATCAGTATTCAAAAACGATATAATAATGGCTTGACAATTATTGCGAGTTTTTTTTTTCTTTGTGTATCAGATTTGTAGCGCACAATGCAAGTCAATTCAAATATAAGTCACAATGTGCGTTGAATAAGAACGGATTGACCAATTTGTCTTTCTTCGTGTTCTTCATCATCATAGTTCTTTAGAGATCCTGCAAATCTAGGGCAAAATATAATTTTGATTTGAAAATGAAGAGGCGTATACGTTTGCACCTTTCCACAGTAAAAATCATGATCTTGCGTTGATTTTAATGCATGTTTACTTTGGGGTTTGACACCAAAACCGTCTTTGAAAAAGTAGGTATAACCTACTTAAATTTAATGCGACTAAAATTGGATTAAATAAAGGACTATACTACAAATAAAAAAGGACGAAATCCTTAATTTGTTTTAAGAATAAACAATCATGTCCAAACTTTACGGTTTAATCGTTTTTAATTTTGTATTTTGCTTTTTGTAAGTAGGTATATAAAGTTATGATCCGATGCAAAAGCTATGCAAACCGGCATAAGTACAGGCCTGGGGTACTAGCAGTGGTGTTGCATTGGTAAATACTTTCCCTTCACAATTTCACGCTAGGAAATTTAGAAGTATAGTATAGCATTCACAAAGTCTCGCAGGTGCTAAGGATTTAGATTGGAAACAATGAACGTCATTCTAACTGTCAATGAAGCTTACTTCATCAAAGACCAAAGGCAGTTACACTGCCATGAAGGATTAGCCAGGTTCTTGAGGAAATCACAATATTATGATTGAAGGTGGAACATTGGTGGTTATCCGACACATGAATTGCCTAACCATATCAAAACAACTTGCTGAAAAGCGAATTGTTCCTGATCATTTACTGCAAAAAAGGTGAAAGTAAAAAGAACTTGGGAGTATAAAAAAATGGCTATGGAAATACCTTTTTGAAGGAGTTTTCACGATCCGATTTTCTTCAATTTTTATGCCTATAGGGTTTATACTGTCAAAATTGAGCATTCCAACTATAAATTAGCGTTGAAAAAATGATCCTAAATATCGTCAAAATAGTGATGATAAATTGAGCTGCTATAACCTTTAGCTAAACGCTAGTATGTATGTGTGCGTTACCCTATGGGGCTTCAACTTGTTAAAGGCTTTTAGGTTGACAAAACGGTTAAACTAAACCCCGGGTTCTATCATTATCTCATTGACTATGTTATCTTTGTAACATAATGCGATTCTTTAACGGTTTTTAGAAACACATTTAGGGGATTTAAACGTTTCACACGGCAATTAATCATATCAAAACGCAAAGCTACGCCATCTTTATCCAACCTTTTTGTCATAAAAATCTTTACGGTATACAAGTTTCTCTATGACGTTTATTTTCGCTTTGAGATTTCGCAAGCTAAAGATCACAAATTGTCTGCTTGTTGTTGGCACACTACACCACATCCCTACGGGGAAGAAATTGAATACAGTGACAAATTTTACACGTTATTCTGCGGCCAACCTGACTAAGGCTGTCCCTATATACAAGTGGTGTTTTTTCTTTTTTGCCACGACTGACGATATGTGATGCCATGCATACATCGTGGTCTTGGAACTTGTAAGACTTTACACGGTGTTTTTCACAGATCATAAGAAACAATAGGTGCGGTGATAAAACAGACACTCAAGAACATGTAGTTAAGAATAGAACACTAACGTTTCTCAAGAATTCTAAATTAGCACGATTGGTGAGATGGCGAAATGCAAGTCGTGAGCATGTATGCCCATGGAAATATTATAGATACGTGGAAATAATAGATACAGATCTCTACTAATATCTACCGTAGCAGGTCCGTTTTAATACAACACCGATCAAAACTAGTATTTCTGCAAGTACACCGTCACTTATCACAGTACCCAGTGCAGCTGGTCCCTATGTGAGTAGTCGAACTTTCGTCCGATGTGTCTCTGACAACGCAGGCCTCTGATGAAGTCAGAGACACATCTGACGAAAGCTCGACCAATCACATAGGGACCGGCGGCACTGGATACTGTGATAACTAACGGTGTACTTGTAGAAATACTATAACTTATTATGAACTCCCGTCGGGAAAGCCTATCTACTAGTCAAACTGCTTATGTTCACTAATCATGTTAATTGTCAAAACATATCAATGCAATTAAAGACAAAGAAACATAAGACATGTCAATACATGTTACTGATATAGCAACTAAAATTTTAAAACATTTTATGACAAGTTTTCACAAAAATCAGCATGATCAGACTTTGCGGATACTTAATTGAAAAGATCTCTTCCTTACGGTCTACCGAACTCGGTAGGGTGTCCTAAAAACTAGCTAAATATCCCCTAGAGTTTTCAATAGAGAATTACCAATGTTTAATGCAATGGAAACGGGTAAAACCTTCCTACAAAAGGCTTACGGTATCTGGCAACAAACTAAGCTGATTTAGTATTCTCAAACGATTTGTTGCGTATTGACATTATTTTTTAAACCTGTTAAGATCTACCACTTGATTTTGACCGCGTGAGATTTTGATTTTTGAGGTGCAAAAAAGTTTGAGTCAGGTACGTTAGGTAAGAAATGATGAATTGTGAAGGTGGAGTGAGAAACCTATATGTGCTATGATTACATATTTATTCAATGCAAAGTCTTTATGCTTCAATCGAGAAATAGAATTGAATAAATTAGTCCGTGGGAAAATAAAGTTTTAGTGGTTTCCTGATATGTGGTTGGACGTGTCAAATTATTGAGTAGTAGTGAATTAAATATTTGTCAATTGAGTAATAAAGTCGTCAGTTTGAAAATCTTGCATCATCATAGTTAGGCTCCCTATATTTGTGCTATGATGTACTATTTATTTGCTAAAGTTGTGAATTGATTGTTACAATGAATATGCTTAATTAATTGATTAGAGCAAAGCAAATCAAAACATGGTTTTGGTATTTTTAAAATATATACAATTATACTCATATCCCCTAGTTTATAATTAACATTGTATTTGAATTTACTTTAGTGCCTAAATTCAAATTTGACTTCCTAAATACCATGAATAAATTGTTTTAAATCTCTTCAATGGAATAATTTTGTCAATTCCTATTACCAGAAGTCATCATAAAATGGTAATTTTTCTGAACAATTTTAGAATAATCTACTTTTAATAAATATACATATTATCAACTGAATATATTTCACTCTATTCCCAAGCTTACCTGCAAGTCTTTCTGCCAGCGACAGTGCATGAGTTGAAGGTCTATAACCAGGGTGCATTTGCATGGCCTGTTGGTGCATACTGTACATCGCGCCCATGGCGCCTAAAGTAGCAGGGTTGTAGCCGTTAAAATGTTGCATCATGGTATATCTGAAATAGAAACAATTCAAAACAGAAAAATAGACACGTGTTAGATTCAAGTCGGTGGCTATAACATCTTAATGTATATTAAGGGATTTAGCAATTCATTCCATGTTCAAAGAGTGACACGGACATAGTTATCACCTTATGGGATACCGAGGTGGCCCTTGACACGTGTTCTAAAAGATGATCCCAATACGCTCTGGTATCAGATAGCCTATTCGTTTATAGCAAGAAGAGGCGCTATTGAAGGTCAGAATTGATAGTCATTTCAAGTCCAAGACAAGATGGACCTCTATCGCCATTCTTGTGACTCCTGCATTGACAATAATGTGAAATTCATCAAGCCCTTCGGCGTTATAACAGTTTGGTCATCGGGCAATAAATGCGCAGGGAATTCAAATTAGCTGCGCAATCACTAAATAATATCTACCAAATCCGCAAAAATTATACATATTACGGCAAGTTGTAGCGATTTCATAATGAAAACAACTTAGATCGACGTAATTATGATGTCATTTGTTGAATAAATACTATTTTTACCCGAAGGTTTTCTCTATAAAAGTACACGGTGACTTTAATCGTAGAAAATTATCCGCATGTAGCTGAACACGAATGCTCATTTGTATTCCAAAAGGCAGAGCATGCTTCTCTGACTCACGCGCTCCGTGTCTTCAGTAAATATTTTCTGAGGTAACATTTATCCATTGGATATTTTGAGAGAATTATCTTCGTGAAACAAGTGCAAATTCCATCGAAATCTAAAACGTTTTTCTTTCACTTTCTAAAGTAGGAAACATTTAGCGCTATCCCAGCAGTTACAATAACAAATCAATTAAGTGATCTGGCATTAATGTACGGTTTAGAACACAAAAAGGTATATCTTATGTTCAATATCAAAAAGAAAAAAGCTGCGATTGGATGTATCGATGTGTTAATGTCAAAATTGCATATAGCGGACTACTCAAGTAGATACAGTATATGCCGTGCCTTATCCAGTCATTTGACTCTTATTGTCCGATACATACTTGCTACAATTTCATCCTGTTACCGCGACAAATTATGTATAATTGTTGCACATACAAATGCCATGTGGACACTTCAATAGCTAAAGTAACCAAGTGTCATTGTTTGATACACAATCCATCTTGCGCCAGAACCATTTCCCCCTTTCCCCTCTAAAATACTTCCATTTTGCCTTAAAAGACAGATTGCTTTAACTCGCTAATCGTATTTTTTTAAGTGGTATGATTTAGATTTGTAAATCAAGATTGTTAAGAATTGTCTGTTATAAAGGGTTCCACCAGCACAAAACGATTTGGCTTACTGTGTTAAACAAACTACTACCATCTGTCGATAAAAAGATTGTATTGTGCATGTGGTCTCTCCTGATAAGATGATTTTATTTTACTCTTATAGTCTGTCCAACCGAAAGCCACCAACTAATTTCAAATCGCCACCGTGATTTTACGTAGCCACATGTGTATCATTACAATGTACATACGGGTTGTTTAATTGTGGCATGACGGCCGATTATTTAAGATGAAAAACTCAGATTTGACACTGAATTGTAATATTTAAGAACGACGGCTGTCCCAATGTTTGCCATGTTTGCCACGTCTTTTCAATATTTTTAGCGCGAACGGCGGTGATCGTCTGCCGAGTGAATTCTCGCTGCGTCTTTTACAGCAGACGGTGGTTTGTATGCGTCTATCGTTATTTTGTAGGTTAGCTGTTATAAGCCAACACAGTCTGCCGGGATGAGCAGGGAATAGATAGGTACCTATGTGTATGGTTCATTGCTGCGGGTTATTTGGACAGATGATAATGTAGACATAGTGATACTTGCTTGACAAAATATCAAAAGATGGTTTATAATTAAAATTGAATCCTTTGAATTTATTGTTTAGATTGAGTCTTGTGTAATGTTAACTGCTGTTATTAATATACCGCCGAAGATTTATTTCAAAGAGCAGATACATAAACAAACAACATGTAAGTAAGTTATATTCATATTAATATAGGAAGAAGTTTAAAAGCTGTTTATATACCATCAGCAAAATGTTATTTTGGTTAAATTGGTAGTAGATCTTGATCAAAGCTTTCGAAAATTGCTTTTGGTTATAAGCTAATTTGTACACAATTTTGTACATCTGAAGTTCAAGGGTTTGATATTGATTTAAAGTATTGATTTAATCAATTAACAGAAACGTTCTTAAAGACATAATCTCTATCATTAAAAAAGTTTTCAACTTAATTGTATTACAGTCTCTGCATTGCTTACCGTGACGCATCCATATCTACGATATATTATTTACAAAGTAAGTGACGATATTCAAATAATCTATTGATAATTATTATCTGAATTAACGGAGAATCAGTTTCAAATAATGGCAACAGTCGGAGCTAATAACAGCGATAAATTACCACAAAAATTACTCAAATACTTTTTTAAAAAAAGTTTGCAATGTTGTCTTTCAATTTCCATTTGAGCATTTCATGATTTTGTAAATGATCCCTGTTGGATTGATGACAGTCGATTACATATTTGTAAAAACGGCAAATTGATATATTACTTTACTTTACTTTACTTATGATAAGAACAATAAGTTGTTATCTCACCACAATATGTATTTATGATATGATGTGTTATATCTGTATAATTGACGTGTCGCATTACGGTATACCATTTGAAAATAAAATCGCAGGTTAATTTTGCGTAAAGCTATCACGAACTGCAAAGTGCACATTACACTTGTTGTACATATAAATATTATGATTTGATTTACTTACTAAGTTTATTATCATAATATTACACGGCTAGATAAGTTTGGATCGGATTTTTACGTTGGAACCTAGTTCAACAAACTTCTGAAATCTAACCAATTGTACCTGAAAGAAAACCTGTTAATATGAAGTGACTATGTTTAATATACCGTTAAAACTTACCTGGTAGTAATAAAATGTAGAATTCGACTGAAGAAAGTTGATTGACGGAAAGATGTCGTTCACGATTTCAGGTTGCAAGGTACTCTTCTTGTTACATCCAGCCAGTAATAGAATAAAATGTCCTTAAATTTCGTTAGAGTTAAGTTAATATGTCCACGCTGGAAGCAAATTAAGTTGTACGATAACGGAAATAGGAGTACAAAATGAGTCCAATCAAGTGTTACGTCCAAGTTTAGCGAAGAGGTGATGATGACGGCGACGAGCGAGTAAATCAAGCCCGAGTCGTGCCGTTAACAGAATAGCTACTAACTCCCACAGTCACACCTCTGAAGCGATGCGAGTGATCAGCGAGCGAGAGAGAGGTCGAGATTTCAGTGTGTTCACTCACTGACTTCCCGGTGTATTTTTACGCCACCATCATAGCTCTACGTGAGTATATTTGGCTAGTGAATGAAACGTCATCATGCTACTCAAAAAAGGGAGGGGCTTATGGTTGTAATTTCAGAATCTTTTGTTAAAAGAGTTTACTATGGGTTTAGTTGATTTGTAATTCAGGGGGGTAGTGTACATATATTTACCTAACTGTTCATTGCGTTATTTGCATGTATAATGTTGTGATTGTTTTGTCATTTAATAAGCCATGTTGTTAAGTGTTGTTTTCAATGTGTAAGTCTACTTATTTTGTCTTCTCATTGCCTGCTATGTAGTTCATAAAAACTGATGAATAATTTTAAATGTTCAATGTAAAGTATGTGCATATTAATTAACATGAAGTAATACATAACGTAACGTAATGCAAAAAGACATAGCAATGCACGCTTACACTTTTACCATCACCCGGGTGTCCTCGCATTGAAGAACATACAAACATTGCGTTGTTGTATGAACTTTATTTATACACGGTCAAGGAATATAAACCTACGTCAACCTAAGTTGTTTTTCAGTAGGTCCGTGGTATACATTACACTGACATTAAAATATATCAGTGTATAAATAAATATGACAATAAAGTGTTTTTTATCTGTCACGGTAACAGTAAGGTGTACATGTTAGGGGTATTAACTTATTTTCACATGTTCACCCCAAACGAATACAATTATTGTTCCTGAAGTTTAGGCATTGCAATGTCCTACTTAAATGTACTTAAAAGCGCATTTGCAAATAGAACATTCATTTCCAAATTGTAAATTGTACTATATGTTATAATTTAAGCATGATGTAAACACTTTACACTATTTCATACGCTTTGTTTGTTTCTTAAGTATAGGCATAGTAATAACTGACATTATGTATACAATCTGCACATCATCGGCAAACTGAATTTATTGTTTTACATAATGTGTATTATTTTCTTTAAAATCAATGAAATGATTTTGATGAAAAACAGATTTCTATCATCATGATCGAAACAATATAATTATGATTAATAAATATTATGATAATTGTCACTTAACTATAGCTAAAATAGTGACAAAGTGGCAGTACACTATATTGTCAATTCTGTTTCTCAACTCTAAATACCTGTTACCGATAAATCAAGTAAATTTTGAAATAGGTACATTACTTCTGTACGGTAATATTTTGTGTTTTTTTCTGAATTTGAAGAGAAAATTATAGATAACACAAACAGGTGCATGGAATAAACACAACGATAACACTGCAAATGTGACATGCAAAAAGACTTGTGTTATGATGATATTGTTGTTCATTCTGGGCTCTTTGTTCTTCTCTATCGTACACTTCTTCGTTTTCTTCTCCTTGTTCGTCTTCTTACAAAATAGTTGAGTGGGAAATGTTTTCTACAGATTAATTTTATATTAATAGTTAAAAATCACATCTTTTCGACATTTATAATGTTTCGTTACGTGCATGCTGCGTACTTCAAATACAACACCTCATAATAATTATTAAATTGAGCTTATTTAGGCCTATTTTTTTCAAAGTACACAGAAAAAGAGTGGTATCAGTAACAATACAGCGATGTAAGTCTGCAAGTCATGCCACCATTGACTGTTACCCGATATTGATACGTTCAGCACTCTGTACCACGTCAACCCACTTGACTCTGTTCAAGTATGGATGATTTGCAAACCCAAACGAACTGGTATACAGGCTGCCTCGATCGGCAACTTTTGAGTACCGTGATTGACAGCTGTATTCGCGCCTCTGATTGGCCAGTAATGAGGAATCTTTTCTCGCCTGCGTATTTTAGGTTACAATGGTTGGAAGTTAGTATGTGTATTTGCATTGTGTGACTATAGCTGGTGCAATTAATTTAAAACACTTAGTTACAGTTAATTAATCCTTTTGTAATGAATTTGGGAGCAAAATTATTTTATGGAACATGGTAGGGTTCATACTTATGTGCCAACAATTCAATTAAGACATGGACAAATTATGCATTATATAATAACTGAACTTAGTGCAGGAACACTTGTTTGAATTCAGTTTTGGTCGTGAATTACAAGACGATGTTTAAAACACATTGAAAATACCGAGAGCAACCGAATATTTAAAAAAAACCAATCATGCAAGCGTTATTGCAATATCAAAGTTCGATTTGAAATATAATGTTTATTATATTAATAATTGAATAAACATTACACATGCGTACATATCGCATCATGTATCATGTATACCTCAAAATAATTTTGTTCCAAAAGAATTAATTAACTGTAAAATTAGTGCTTTAAAGTAATGATCAGCTGCGAAATTATTAATGCATAACAATGTTATTTTTAATGTCACTCATCATTGGTAATAAAGAAATGATGTTTATATAAGACAATAAGACAATGCCGGGGTTATCATCTACTCTATTATTAAAAGGCGTGGTAATTATATTTTGTATACTTTCATTAAAATAATGTAATCTTTCATGATTTTGGAACTCCGCGGTCCACTCATCGTAATAATGATGGTGTTGGTGAAGGTTATGATAACAATGTTGATGATGATGTCGAAGACGACGACGATGATGATGATGATGATGATGATGATGATGATGATGATGATGATGATGATGATGAGACTTAATAAGGTACGTTCACTCGTTTCGTTTCCTTAATTTTGAAATGACAATCAGAAGAGTATCTATTGCAGATAAACATGACAACGCAAAAATGTTCTCTTCCCATTAATATACACTGGTGATGATGATGAGGAGGGGGAAGAGGTGGAGGAGGAGGAGGAGGAGGAGGACGATGATGCCGATAATGATGATGATGGTGATGATGAGGATGAAAATGATGATGATGATGATGATGATGATGATGAAAATGACAATGACAATGATAATGATACACACACATTTCAAAGCTGATAATAATGTGCTCTTTCCACGCCAGCTGCTTGAATGTAGATTTTTCCTCTACATGAAATAGACAAGTACCGGTTATCATGATCATGAACTTACTAATCATGGTATATTGAAACTTAAATGAGAGTAAATGTTGTAAACAATCTCGGAAAATGAACCCGGTAAAATTACTTATAAATTTCATTATAAACACAATACTATAAACCCAGCGGATTAAGTATTTAGAACATGGCTGAATGTAGGTAATCATAGAGCTTTTGTATTTTTCAAATAATAATTCTATAAATGTGTTTATGATATCTGATATCCGCGAGAGCACTTCCATACTTCTTAATTTCCCTCTTTATATAAAAATTTTGATTTTATTGTTCGAGCAATATGAAATACAAATATCCTATCGTACTTAATATATTTTCCCTATTTCTTAATCCTTCTTTTTTTTCATTCATTCTATTGTAATCATACAATTTCTCAATCTTTTTGTTTGTTCAATCCATCAGTCACACTATTTTCTTTTATTCAACTTCTCTTTCTTATTCTTTAAACTTTATAGTTGAGCCATTTTAGATCCATTGTATTTCATGACTTGAAGCTGCTGATTTTAAACTATCTACTCTTTTTATGGCTGCTGGAATTCAATCTGCTTTTCGGTATTAAAGTGATATCCAAGCCGTGCCATTTTACTGGTGAACTGTATAAATTTGACAATTATCCAATTTGTATACTATGACCTCTAGTTATAAGGAAAAAGAATTCAGTATTCAATTAACAGATTATAATTCAGGACTCGTAAAAATATGGACGCCCCTCTTACAAAACCCCTTGCTATCCTGGAGTCAACAAGGGCCCTTAAAGACAGCGATACCGCTCTCACTACACACCCTTCACCTCACCTCAAACGTGGCATTTTTAATGTATCCGATTGCTGCTAAATACAGATCGTTTGTAGTATCCGATTTAAGCGCGCAAAATTCTCACCACGCCGACCGCGCATTACTTCATGCAATTATCGCGGACAGCCTTTGCATTTCTATTACATTTTATACGGTTTTAAGTAGGTATATAACGGGAATAGAGAGTCCGGAGCTATGAAAATGGAGATTGCGACTGCACAACAAGTCTAAATGAGGTTCTAAACTCCCTCTCTTCATAAGCTCTTGTAGTATCATTCACTCAATTTCGTTAATGTGAAAATGTAAATACGAATTAAAGTCACGCATCGGAAGAGATTTGCCGCCAAAAATGAAGTGTAGTCTGCGAGCGTCTATTTCAAGAAATCGACGTTAAGTAGCTAGATCGACCCTTAAGGATGCATAAAGCATACAGCAAAAATGTGTTTATAATATCAAAATATGTAAAAAAAGAGAATTCGTACACGAACATAATTCAAATCATGCTACCACTAACGGCGTTAAGAGTTGAACAGTTGTCAGACCGCGACAGCAACCTGTTATTCTGATAGAAGATGGAGCGCTTGAAAAATTGGTAATAAGTGGACCCTATTGTTTGCTAAATGATTAAGGCGTGTCGCTACCACACCTAGCCTAAGGCGGTGGTTCCCGTACCGTTGTTTTCAGATGTATTGATATCGACAATACTTAAATGGTACAATATAATGACTGGGTCATTACAAGTGTTATTATAAAGCTTTAGTTTTAGCTGGGTGTGATGTTTCTCTAATTAGAACGCCTGGATTGAGAAACAAAATATTGTGAAGTAGAAATCACAACTGAGAGATTTGAAATGACAACATCCCTTAGGTCAAATTAACTTAAATTTCGACTCTCAAAGGTATTTTTGTTTTAAAAATTATAATCCAATTAGTGTGCAATAATTGTTTTAATTTGTGTTACAAAATGTGAACTCTGTGCAGCAAAACCACCTCAGAACTGATATGTACAAAACAAAAATTGATTTGAACATCAATACATTTTATGTTATGAAATTTGTTACTTTCAAGTGATATATACTTGTTCACCAAAGCGTTATAAAGGATGTCTCCGAATTAATACAACTGTGCAATGACGTCTCAGTAATACAATGAAGGCTGGTTACAATTGAGCACAAATAACCATGACGTTATTGCACTAGACAATTACAGAGCGGGAATCTTGAATATCGCATGTTTAGAGCCGGCTGTTTTTATTCGTTTTTATGGTCAATATGATTTTGTTGTAAATAAAACAATGTGATTCGTGCTTGACAATTATTTTTCTAATTATAAGGCATAATGTTGCGATTGCCGAAGACACCCTTTAACATTATATTATGTTACATATGGTGACTATAGTACGCTCTCGTGGAAAATAATTGAGTTAGCTTGAAATTCCCCTGGGCAAGGAACTTACTGCTAATTTGTCTCGTTGTAACCCGTACGAAACTCGGGGAGCTGATCCTGGTTGCGATGGTTATTTGTGGAATGTCTAGGGTGTGCGCTCTTGAAGCAGCAAAGTGCCTGATTTGTTGTTTAATGGTTTATGGAATTATGTGGGGCCGTAGTGGTCAGCGACACCCTGTAAAGTGTGCTGAGGCTTGTGGATCAACGTCTAGGCGTTGTGCCTGTGCGTAGCTCACTATAAATCACTGCGCTTTTTTTTTTTTTTATATATAATGAATATAATAAGGAAAATATTGCGTCAAATTAAAATATCAAAATGATATTTCAGTGAGAGACAAAAATATTGAGTGGGTGAAAATAAAATCAGTGTAAATTATTTTAAAATTTTACTTAACTTCATTAAAATTCTAAAACATCCCACAACATAAAGGTGATGCGTAACAAATTTGTATCTAAAATTCATAAAAATGTTAAAATATCTGAAGGCGAACATGAAGAAGCGCATTAAAACAAAATGCACTGCGTTGTCACATGGACAATGCAAGCAAAGAAATAACATATCACTGATATAAGAACCCAATTTGTCACGCGTTACAACCAAATGCTCCAACATCTAAGCTAATTACAAAAATTTAAAAAATTTAAAGATCTTCCAACCATCAGTTCGAAATTCGTTGCAATGATTGTTCTTTTACCCGGTATCCATAATATTATAATTGTATTATTTATATCGGATTTTTTAATGTAACGGATTCGGCGTCGGATAAGTAAGAAAATGACATATACTTGCGAGACGCAGGACGAGCCTTGACTTCTTCAGGACAAAGTTATGGATGTAGACTGCCTCACCGTTTTCTACAGAGCTCATCTTAGTGAGCTGCCCCTTACCATGCTTACCCGTTGCTTATAAGAAATGATGGGTCTGAAAAGTGGCCTTTATAGTGCGCTTTTCCCATTGTAGAGATCGGCCCCTATCCAGTTAGGTTCTTTTTTCGCCGATGCTTCTTGTTACATTCTTTTTAGTGTAATCTATCTTGTCCCCATGTGATGTTTTTTATATCTCCCTAGAAGCTCCTTTTCCCTAACCTATAGTTGTTTTTATTCTTCAGACCCAGAGGTAATACAACCTTTGAGGTAAACCATTTGCTATTCCAGTTGACATCCATACACCCCCTATGGAAGGCATGACCATAATCTTCCACACAGGGAGTGTGAATTTCAAATGGGGTTACCTGCATGGATGACTTCATTTTAAAATCTACAACCCCTACATGCCCTGTGTGAGAGATGAAGGTCATGTTTTCCATTAGGGGTATAATAGCCCATACTTCAAATCACACTTCTCCCTTCCGTCCTGACCGTCCATATTACTCCCTCACACTCATATATCTTCCTTCATTCTTCATGTCCTTCCGTATCATTCCTCCTATTCCTTGCTCATTCCTATCCTGTCTTTTTCTCCGCCGTGTTTATAATCAATACCGACTCAAAGAAAATGCAAATCGTTCAAAGAAGCTAAATGAGGTCAACAACTTCAACTCATTATCCGTTGTTTCAAGTCATGTTACAATTTGTTCTGACCGGTTGAACAGCTTGTTAAGAAACCTGAACAACACACGTGCATTAGTATGATGTACGTCAATTAGCATTAAGATGTCCTTTTCAAAATCGCTGTCCTTAGTTTTATACTAATCTATTGCGGCCACTTAAAAGCTTATTTTACCGTAATGAGATATTAAAAAGATTAATTGAAATTATGAGAATTAAGAAGTATTTTGTGGCTAGAGGCGGCATAGCAAACCCAATGAACCGCCCTGGTATGACCTGCTTTTGCATGAAGAAGGACCGCATTATTTTAAGCTGGTTTTTATTTTTTATTTTTCTTATTCTAAACCTTATAATGATAATGGTAAGTAATATAGTGCCCTTTGGTGATATAATTTAGTGTAGAGGTCTTAATGTCAAGTAAGTGACCCACTTCAACACCTTACTTTGTGTTTTATACGTTACAATTCATCTCATATATCGACACGTATCTTTTATGCGATACAGGAACAATGTTGGTCAGTTAGTTTGCATTTTTGTACAAAGCAATGATGAATATTTTAAGGTTTGAATTTCTGAGGTCGAGTAAAGTTTAAAAATACATTTCAATAATAGGTGAATTTTTCACCATATGACAAAAGTGGTAAATTTGGAATATATAATATTTCTAAGCCGGCCTCAAAGCCATTTTTAAATAAGACTTAAAAGTCTTATATTCTCTCCTGTGTGCAGTATAATTTCTATAACCCTGGTTTATCCTTCATTGTTGTAATAAGTATTTTTGTCTTCTTGCAAAAATCATGATTTTCAATTCTATGATTTCAGAAAGGATTCAAACAATATAAATAATGATACATATCTACATGATTATCTTTATTCAAAATTATGTTGAAATTATCGGCATCGATTCATTTATTGCTATATTTGAAATCACCTTTTATTTTCCAACCATTTTGTATCAACGAAAAGTAGGTCTATCATACTATCAATCTCTCAATCAATCAATGACTCATTCATAAATTGATTGATTGATAATGAATGATTGATTGATTGATTGATTGATTGATTGATTGATTGATTCATCCATTTATTCATTCATTTCATTTCATTTCATGAATGAATGAATGAATCAATCAATCAATCAATCAATCAACATTATCAATCAATAAATAAATCATTCATTCACTCATTCGTTCAATCAATCAATAAATAAATCAAAGAAGCGAGAAAGTGGTCGATTAAGTAATCAATCGATACATCAATCAAGGTGTTGTTTTGGCTCCAGGGTAAGAGAAATTACCACGTCGCCATGAATGAGGCTACACTAATGGGAAACTGTTGGTTTAATATAATATATTTCTACTTCAACATACACATGCTAACATGTCCAAAAGGATAAGTGATGAAAATAATGACAGGAAGGATATCATGATGAGAGGGATTCTAATTCACATTACTCTTATTTGTTTGAATATCCT